>NC_090648.1:337667683-337856437 GCF_040937935.1 Hyperolius riggenbachi | reverse complement strand
AATCCCCTAGTCCAAAACCTGTCAGATTTGCCAGATGAACACTAGGTACTATAAGAAGCAGCTACATAGCCAAAATACAGTATATTCTACCCAGGAACAAATGTGCATTTTATAACAGTACAGATGCATGTACAAGTATTTAAAGTGATATAATTTTCCAGTAGTGGTCCTTTAAGATCAACATGTAAAGCTAGCTATACAGTAAGCAATGTAAACAAACACTGAATTGTTTTACCTCATTCCATCACTTACATTTTATCAGATTTTAGCACAAATTCTACCAAAAAATAAAAATCAAAAAAAAAAAAAAAATCAAATGCCACCACTACTTGCTTTTACTGCCTGATGCACTATAAGGCCTGGAACCCACTGCAAAACGCTATCGCTAATCGCAAGCGCTAGCATTTTGTATGAGCAGTTTGTCAGCGGTTTCATGAGCGTCTATAGAGCCAAATTAATCCATGCCATGCACTGATGAGGATCAAACAATCCGAAACAGTCTGTATGCATGTTGGATTATTATGGCTCTGTACAAATTAACAAGATGACACATCATTGCATTCCAGCGGTTCTGGAGGTGTGTTTAGCTTCTAAGGGTAACAATGGTTAATTTGCATATATTCAGCAGTGTTGCTCTGGTAAACATCTCAAGCTCACTCTAACCTGAATTATCGCAAATTCTTTCTGTTTCAGGAAAGCAAACTTTTGTTTTATGAGCGTTTTAGGAAGTGATTTTACAAAGTGTATCAATTTGCCAGCGATTGTGTAGCGATTAGCATTTTAAAGTCTGATTGGTCCTTTCAATTAATTTTAATTTTGTTACAGTGTGTGGTAAGGTTAAAACGCTAGCAAAATTGCTCCATGCAGGTTTTAATGAGCAATTAAGCCAGCGTTTATATAATTTACATTGAAGCGCTAACGCTCCCAAAATGCTGCATGTCCTGCGTTTGCGATTTGAGGAATCGCAAACGCTCCAGTGGAAGTTGCCCCATCCATTAACATTAGCTGAGCGTTTTGGCAAAAAACTAGAGTTTTGAATCGCTCCAGAAATGCTCACAAAACCGTTCTCGTGTGTGGGTTCCAGCCCTGAAGTCATCAGGTTTTTATACTGCATGATCAAGATATTGAGGGTTGCGCAAATTAAAGTACATCTGAAATGAAAGAGATATGGAGGCTGCAATATGTATTACCTTTTAAACAATACCAGTTGCATGGCAGTAGTGTTGATCTTTTTGGCTGCAGTAGTGTCTGAATCACACACCCGAAACAAGCATGTGGCTAATCCAGTGAATGGTTAATGCTAGGTACACACGATGCAGGAAATTTAATTGTGTGTACATAGGATAAGGATATTAATGACAGAGGCTCAGCAGGACAGCCAGGCAGTCGGAATGGTTTAAAAGTAAATAAATAGGTCAGCTTCCATGTCCCTCTCAGTTCAGTTGTACTTTAATATGGAATTCAGGAACCAGCAAAATCAATTTTTTTACTAGTTAGGTCCATTGACAAAAATTAGAGAAACAAAAATTATCAAAAAAGTTAGGAACCGGTTATAATTTTTAAAGTGAACCCGAGGTGAAAAAAACTGATGAGATAATTATACTTATCCTCCTAAAAATGACTAAGTATCCCAGTGTTTTCTTTTTAGATTTAAACATTTACAAAGTAGGTTGAATGTCACTAATCAGTGCCAGCCTATTAAGTGTCCCAGAGGTAGAAAAAGGTCAACAGTTCTTGTGGTTTATTTCTCCCTGCCCTCAGAAGTTGTATTCTGCCAGGAACACTTTTGTGGCTGAAATCTCCTTATCAATGAGGTTTACTATATTCCCGACAAGGTACCTACAAGACAGAGGTTGTCAGTTCCATGCCTAGAAATTAACTGTTTCAGGCATCAAAATTAAACAAAAACATCCTGGTTATTGATATGTTTTGTACTGTACATACATAAGTTTATTGCATCATGTCACATATCACTTCAGGTAAACTTTTTGACGCTTTGGTTTGTTAAGCATTGGATATATCAAATGTTTTACTTAATAGATTTTCATTGGATTACATTGGATTGGAAGACACGTTTTAGTATATGCCTTTAGACAGATGGCTACAACACAGAATTCTGCAAGGAGGATATTTTTAAGGCCAGCACACGATGTGACATCCCTTCTACTCATGCAGATAGGCCAGCCCTGTGCCGGAGGACAGATCAGGGCTGTGGAGTCGGTCCAAAAATCCACCGACTCCGACTCCTCAGTTTAGGATTCCACCGACTCCGACTCCTCTAATTTGCATATTACAATTTTGTTGATTAAAAGTATGTAACATGAAATTCGTCTCTTAACTGCCAACGCTTAGGAATTTTACAAGACAACTGAAGTGAGAAGGATATGTAGACTACTAGATTTATTCCCTTTAGACTAAAACTAGTCCTTGGTAAGAGTACTTGTAAAAGGTACAAACCGGAACAAAGAACATCTATCAGGCCCTAGGCAATGTAAGTGTGGGTGCATGTAAGAATGATGTGCAGGTACTCTGCAGGAGAATGAGGAGATTGTAAACAGACAACACCTATGTGTTCAATGTGCACAGCATTCTCAGTAGATTCCCTGCAGCTCTGTGGAGAGTGCATATGTAGAGTATAGTACTACTGTGTAACAAAGTAAACCTGAGACAGATGAAATTAAAGTTTTATACATACCTGGAGCTTCCTCCAGCCGCCTTCAGGATAATCAGTCCCTCGTTGTTCTCCTCCACCACCTGGATCTTCTGCTATGAGTCCAGGTACTTGAGCCAGTCGGGCGTAGTGCGCATGCACACACTCCGCCGCCGGGAGCATACTACACCTGTGCAGCACTATTGCACAGGTGCAGAATGTTCCTGGCTGTGGGAGCGGCATGCGGCCGGACAGCGCTGACTGGCTGAATTACCAGGACTCATAGCAGAAGATCCAGGTGGTGGAGGACAGAGAGGGACTGATTAGCCTGAAGGGGGCTGGAGGAAGCCCCAGGTATGTATAAAACTTTACTTTTCATCCGTCTCAGTTACCCTTTAATTTGTAGTCACCAAACCAAATTTTAACAACATATCAAATTATTTGATTTCATCAGCAAAGGGAGTGCATACATTTGCATAAATCAGCATCAGTGCAGAATTATTTCCATCTCGTTGACCACCTCTATTAGTGACACGGCTACACATCAGGCTTTATTCTTACAGCATAGATGTTATTTAGTATATATAAGAGATTCCTGTGTACACATCATATATACAGTCACAATCAGATATGTATATCTGATCTTAAAAATACGGGGACTGCTTTATTGAAGCAGCACAAGTAACTAATTTTGATTGGTTTATTTCATTTTTGTGGACCAAGCACAGCTATTACTGTATAAATACTGTATATATACACATTATTTTTAATGACTATTATCTGAGAAATAGAACATTTTATCATATTTTCTATTTTAATTACAGTTACAAATTCATTAGGAGTCGGAGCATTTTTTCCCGACTCCGACTCCAGGCACCCAAAATTGCCCGACTCCACAGCCCTGGGACAGATGTGGCATACAGTCCAACTTATGCAAAGGATAAAAAGTATCTGCGTTTGAAAACCGAGTAATCACTAATACATTTAAACATGTTACTACTAGTCACAGCATGAGTTACATATGCAATCAGAAAACAAAGCATGCGGTCTATTACAGAAAAAAAAAATAAAGAAAACCAGACTACAATGTATCTAGCAAAGAAGAACAGAAATGGTCAGCTAGAGCGACTGGCTTCTATAAGCATGCTTTAACATTTCATCATATTGACGGATGGGCACTAGCAGCAATGCTTATACGGTAATTCCTTTGCAAGAGCATATGATGAAAACGCTACACTACACATTCATTATTATTCTGCTTCATTGGCATTCAGAAAGTGAAATCTGCTTTCCAATTCAAAAAACAGGCAAATTTACACTGGGGGGGGGGGGGGAATAGAGCATATGAAATCCCTTTAACGGAGCACTGAAGAATGCACTACATAGAAGTATCCACTAAATAAAATTATATAGGTCCGATTGTAAGGTTTCTCTTAGGCTAGGTCCACACTAGGAGCTCACCCTCCTTCTCCTACTACTACTACTACTTCCTCTGCTCGTCGTGTCATTGCCTGCAATGCTGCGCTCTATACTTCGGAGGGCGGCATTGCAGGCAGTGATGCGGCGAACTGAGAAAGTAGTAGGAGTAGGAGGTAAGCTCCCCGCTGATATACATTACATTTTGTGCAGCATGTAGCTGGAGGGAGGAGCTGGGATAGGGGACCGTGCGAGGTCACGTGACCTGCCGGCAGGAAGATGAATCGCTAGACTTTCATTGTGAGGAGCAGTCACTAGATCCATAATCCTAGGTCATTGCAGTGAATATAGGCCCATACACACGATTTTTTTAAACAACGGGTCGTTTGGACGTCCCGTCGATCAGTCGTCCGAACGTCAAATCAGGCGTGTGCACAGTCCGTCGTTCAGCTGATAAGGCGGATCGCTCAAGACTAGTCATATCCGCTGAACGACGGACTGTACACACGCCCGATTTGACGCCCGGACGACTGAACGGCGGGACGTCCAAACAACCAGTCGTTTAAAAAAATCCAACGTGTGTATCGGCCTGTAGGCTAAAGCATGCTATGCATGAACACTGCACAGCTATAGATTAGCAGCTTGCTCTTGTCTACAGAGAGGTGAAACAAGTGGCAAGAAACAAGGCACTACTTGGAGTAAAGAACAATTAAAGACAATAGCACTCTGTTCATTGTATTGCAAATCAACAGATAGATTAGTAGCACTTGTAGCGCTGCTCTGACACGATTTTAAAGGACAACTGAAGCGAGAGAGATATAAAGACTACCATATTTATTTCTTTTTAAGCAATACCAGTCGCCTGGCTGTCCTGTTGATCCTCTGCCTCCAATACTTTAAGCCACAGACCCTGAAAAAGTAAATAGCAGATGAAAGTTTTCTGACATTGTCAAATCTGACATCAGGCAACTGGAACTGTTTTAAAGGCTGGAAATATGGCAGCCTCAATATTTTTGTCACTTCAATTGTCCTTTAACCCAAGAGAATCTTCTTGAATGATGATTGTGTAGGTAGACAATTAGCAAGATTGAGTGTTTTAAAAAACACACCATGCAATTTCTCATCAGACGAGTCAAATCAATTATTCCAGTCAGTGTTTCTGGTTGATTTTGTATAGAAATGATTGGAAAATCGATAAGAAAAACCAACAGAAATCAGGTCGGACCAGTCAGAAATGATCGATTAAACACATCTTATCTGATGGGAAATTGCATTGCATGTACCAGGTATTAATCTTTTGCAGGTGATAACTTTTGAAGGACAAAAACATGACCCTATAATAGCCCATTTTCCATAGCACCCTAAATCTAAGTGTACACAGGTCAATGGCAGCCTGGTTAAGCAAGTTATCAGTTAATTCCTAGTCCTAGTCATAAACTGGCTGCGGAGTAGCAACCAATGTAACTATTTGCAATATATTATAAATCAATGCAGCCAATGAAACACCAACATTGCCTCTGGCACCCACTTAAGAACCAACCCCTTTCCCCCCCCCCCCAAAAAAAAACACCTTACAGCAGTGCCAGATAACGCGGATGATAAACTCAGATGCTGGTCGTAAGTTTATTATGGTAAATTAGGTCATTACATACTGGCGAGTCCGAACAAAGTGATAGAATCTGACAAAAAGGATGACTGGTCCAATCTTTGGCCACCAACAAAGATTGGGTTCTAACTTTTTAGAAAATTCACTACATGGTGTATCTCTCTGCTGGTAAGATGTGCCAAGTGCCTCGTGATGTGGAAAAGCTCCATCCATGGAAAACACTTGGATCTGATGGAGAAGTGTGCAGCTATGATTATGTCCCATAAAACCTTTAAACAGCTTTTATACGTGTCTGCACCACGAGGATACAACTTAACTAATATGTAACTGTCACTATGTAGTGCTCAATGCGTGACTAGCAAACCTTCTTGCTGTCTAAACCAGACTCAAAGCAGGCCTGAAGTCAACATGAGGTGAACATGCACAGTGTACAAAGCTCAAGAAAGGAAGCCAGACTTCGTTCAGCAGCGAATCGATCATGATCATCCTGCGTGAAGTTCAAGCATTACCACAAACATCCAACAACATTAATTCACAGGTTTGTAGGTCTAGATCATTAAATGACCAACACCAAGAATTACTAATGTTTGGGTGTCTTGTTCTTCCCTTGTGTGTTGCCCCCCACCTCTCCATACAACAGAAAAAGGTTGCTTGGTTCTAGCAAATCAGCGTGTATGTACACATATTGTTCCTTAAAGAGAATCTGTATTGTTAAAATCGCACAAAAGTAAACATACCAGTGTGTTAGGGGAAATCTCCTATTACCCTCTGTCACAATTTCGCCGCTCCCCGCCGCATTAAAAGTAGTCAAAAACAGTTTTAAATAGTTTGTTTATAAACAAACAAAATGGCCACCAAAACAGGAAGTAGATTAATGTACAATATGTCCACACATAGAAAATACATCCATACACAAGCAGGCTGTATACAGCTTTCCTTTTGAATCTCAAAAGATCATTTGTGTGTTTACCTTCTGTCCCCTTCTTCTCTCATGCACTGAACATAACAGGCTTCCTGCAGACAGCTCTGCTTGTGCCTGTGTTTGTAATTCCTCAGTATGTGTCAGCCAGCTACTTTCACAGCCTAACAGAGGAGGATTTTTATCCAGCTCTCTTCTATCACTGATAAGATAGCAGAGAAGCTGCTGGCTTATGTAAATAAAACACACACTGGAGTGTGCATAGAGGAACAGACCAGCACGTAAGAGTTGGCAGCCTTCCAGACACAGGCCGACAAGTCTGACAGGGGAAAGATACATTGATTTATTACAGAGACCGTAATAGTACAAAGTGCTGCAGTGAGCCAGAACAGATTAGAATAGGTTTAGGAACTTGTAGAATGGTAGAAAAAAACATTGTAATTTTTGTTACAGAGTCACTTTAAACAGTCACTTAAAATAATCACCAACGATTATTCTGGGTAGCTGTAATGAAGTGTCTGTTTGGGCAACGATGCCTATACAGACAATTTGGTATTCCAAACTTGTAAGAAAAGGTACTTGCTTTAAGTTGTTAAAACATGCTCTATTAGATCTATAAAAGCCACTGAGAAAAGCAGCATTTACAAACAACTGCAATATACTTTAACTAATAGCAACAGAAATCAACTTTCAGTATATAAGTGTGACTATAGTGAACTGCTAAAAGATCTGTTAAGCCTGGTACACACCACACAATTTCTTTCAGATTGGCGGGTCAAAAATCAATCATTTCCAACAAGTCCAATCTGATTTCTGATCGATTTTCCGGTCACTTCTATACAAAATCGATTAGAAAACTATCAGAAACCAGGTCCGAAATAAACAATTCGAGCAGTCAATCTGACAGGAAATTGCATGGTGTGTACCAGCCCAGGCATTATAAGTACCCAATGTATTGTGCTTTGTACCATGTAACAATATAAAACAAAGTCAGAGCTGGTCAGATTTTATCTTTCATTAAAGGGACACTTAAGTCAAAAAAAAAAAAAAAATATATGTTTTACTCACCTGGGGCTTCCAATAGCCCCCTTCAGCTGTCCGGTGGCCTCGCCATCTCCCTCCGATCCTCCTGGCCCCACCGGCAGCCACTTCCTGTTTCGGTGACAGGAGCCGACAGGCTGGGGGCGCGAGTGATTCTTTGCGTTCCTCGCCACAATAGCGCCATCTATGCTGCTATAGCATATATCATATACCATATAGCAGCATAGAGTGTGCTAATGTGTCTGGGAATGCGAAGAATCACTCGCGTCCCCAGCCTGTCAGCTCCTGTCACTGAAACAGGGAGTGGCTGCCGGCGGGGCCAGGAGGATCGGAGGGAGACGGCGAGGGCACCGGACAGCTGCAGGGGGCTATTGGAAGCCCTAGGTGAGTAAAGGCCCATACACACGTCGGATTTTAGCGAACGACCCGTCGTTTGAACGTTCCGTCGTTCGGACGTTTTCGCGTCAAATCCGACGTGTGTACAGACTATCGTTCGGGTGATAAGACTGGTTACCAACGATCCGCCGGGCGGATCGCTGGTAACCAGTCTTATCACCCGAACGATAGTCTGTACACACGTCGGATTTGACGCGAAAACGTCCGAACGACGGAACGTTCAAACGACGGGTCGTTCGCTAAAATCCGACGTGTGTATGGGCCTTTAAATTCATTTTTTTTTGTTTGACTTAAAGAGACACTGAAGCGAAAAAAAAATGATGATATTATGATTTGTATGTGTAGTACAGCTAAGAAAAAAAACATTAAGATCAGATACATCAGTCTAATTGTTTCCAGTACAGGAAGAGTTGAGAAACTCCAGTTGTTATCTCTATGCAAAAAAGTTAATAAGCTCTCCAACTAACTTAGTCGTGGAGAGGGCTGTTATCTAACTTTTATTATCTCAACTGTAATTGAACTGTTTACTTTTCCTCTGCTAGAGGAGATGTCATTACTTCACAGACTGCTCTGAAAGACTCATTTTGAATGCTGAGTGTTGTGTAATCTGCACATATTATAGAGTGATGCAGTGTTAGAAAAAACACTATATACCTGAAAATAAAAATATGAGAATATTTTCTTTGCTGCTAATCTTCTAGTAATTATTCATAGTACACAACCAATTCATTATATCATATATATTTTTTTCGCTTCAGTGTCTCTTTAAGTGTCCCTTTAAGGGCCCATTTCCACTAGAGCGAATCTGCATGCAGATTCACATAACCAATGTAAATCAATGGGCCTGTTTCAACTTGTCAGAAATTCTGTGCGGTTGACTGTGCAGAAAAAAAAAATCTGCACAGCAGAGCCATCAGAATTCGCACAATGCAAGGCTAGTGTGCGATTCGCCTGTAATGTATTTAATTGGGTTTTTGCTATGCGAATATTCCATGCGAATACAGGCACTGACATGGTTAAATTCGCATACCTAAAGATGCATATTTTAACGAGTTTCCGCGTTAAAATTTGCATCCGCAGTCGAATTCGTTTGTGTTTTCCACAACGGAAACGCACCGCACTAGTGGAAACGAGCCTTTATAGTGGGAATTTAAATTCCTTATACTTATTGTGTGATTCTATGACACACTGCCATACAAGCTCAGTCTAATACAAACATGCCAGAAAATGTCGTGAACAACTATTGACTAACCCAGGGAAACGTAAACTTACTGAACAGACCGATGCTCCAATTTCTTTAACTGTGCTATGGAAACCACATTCTGTAGTTGATTTAAATCCCTCACAACATTGCTCTGCTTCCAGTATGACGCAGATACATAAACTGCTAAGTATATAACTGACCACACTTCTTGACAGTGCGCACAACTAGCAATCAGTGAGTCCGAATAGCTGTATATGTGACATGTACCTCCCTAGCAGAGAGTTACTGAGCAGTGTGGCTGTATTAATATTTCACAGGAATGTCAAGATGCAAGTAAACCTGGGGATCAGTAAACTGTTGCTATGCAACCCTTTTCAATTTGCCGTTTTTGAAAGGCTTCCTGTTATGGCAGAGGCTCATGTTACATAACACACGATGGAAGTGTAATTATTACATGAATGACTATCTAAAATATTAAGAGCTCTTAAACCTCCCAAGCCATTTTTATTTCCTTTGATGTTTTATAAGTTTGAGAGCAAGCCCGAGCTTACTATTGATTAAATATAGCACGCTTCTCTAGGCAGGTCATTTTCTGAGCTGTTGTGTAGACTGTTCTTGGCATAATAAAGAAAACTGTAATATGCTAACTACAGCAACCAACATAATAGGCAACATTTTTTCCTGCTCTGCTGTAAAGTGAAATGTAATTGGTTACAGTGGGACCTATTTGTAAAGGTGATGTTGGCCTGATAGCAAGAAAAGTGCTGTTATTTCTGCAAACAAAATATAAGTAGCTTTTAAAATTACAATATTTATTAAAAGCCGTAATCAGCCTCATTGATATGCACTTTTAAATAGGCTTGCCATTGCACAGATCACCAAACAGCAAAGGAAGCACTGGAAAGAGTGCTATGCAGTTTTCCAAACATGTTAGCCATTTTCATTGCTAAGGAAAGAAAAAATTGCAAACAATTTGACTATTTAAGTGGATAGCACTGCAGACTAACAATGTATGTGAATTACAATATTGAGCATTGATCACTTGTTTGTAAATGTAATGTTATAAAAGTGTAAATTAGCTTTTAAAAACGGGAAGAGAAAAAAAAAAAATTGATGAGATCTGATAACATCCCATGTTAGAAGTCCCAGGAAAAAAAGTTAGTTGAATAGGGGTTAGGGGTCTTGGAATGGTCATTGATATATTTTCTAAAAGCATAAACAAAACTTGCAAAATTGAAGTGGACTTGAACTTAGAACTGCCTCTGTGCTCTAAAATATAAACAGCATAACCACTTTTAAAGAAAAACATTTCTTGTTACAGAACTCCTGTAACAAATCTGCAGGGTCTACTTACTGCTTTCATTGAAGCAGACAAAGGCTTAACATCCTGTGTTTACAGATTAGCTGTGTCTACCAAATATCTGTGCCGAGAGATCAAATTACACTTGCAATTACTTTAAGATGAGGGGAATTCTGACTTGCAAATCCTTTGAGAAGATTGTAAAGCATCATCCACACTGCAAGCTCCATAATCAAAACAACTGATGTTAAAGGGAAACCAAGGTAATTGACATATGGTGGATGAAACCTTTATTTCCATTTAAACAATGCACATTGCCTGGCAATACTGCAGATTCTCTGCCTGTAATACTTTAACCACAGACCCTGAACATGCATGCAGACTAGAGGTTTCTGACAAAAAAAGTCTGACAAGATTAGCGGCATGCTTGTTTCAGGTGTAGGGATAAATACGCAGCCTCCAAACATCTCTCACCTTGGGGTCCTTTTCACTATTATTATACAAGGCCCTCCAACAAACACAACCACATACAAGAAACACAGAAATTGCCCAATGGGAACATATGCTACACTGTAGATCAGATGCTACCAGGAAAAAGTATTTGCCGTGCAATTAAACTGTTCAACAATATTTACAAAGTCCCAATTTAACAAACCATATATAAAAAGCCAGTTACAAATAGTATTACGGCCAATAAGCAATGCAGATATCAAAAGAGAAAAGAAAAGATCCGCTCAACTGGTATGTAAAAAGTCCAACCTTTATTTAAAAAAAAAAAATGTACACACTGGACATAGCAAAAAAGTTAGCTCATGCGTATCGGAGCCTCACACTCGCTCCTTAATCATAGCTGAATGCAGAAATCAATCATACGGTTCTACATCAACCATGAGTCCTGAATATAAGAGCTTAGTATAACTTATTTCAAGATAAAGAAAAAAAATAGGGAATTCTCTGCATTGCCACCTACACACAATCATACTGCAGTTAAGCTTCTCATTTTAATACGGAGTAGAGATACCATAGCAACCAAGACGTGTGTCACGACCTCACAAATATGAAGGAATTGGGGAGAAAATATAAGACTTGCATCCAAAAGAACCCTTATTGTGGAAAACAAAAACTGGTAATAGACAGCCAAAAATCTGTAAGTGTAATGAAGAGGTTACAGAAAGCTTTCTAAACTTCTCCAAATTTATGTGTGACCATGACTGTGGAAAACCGTCTTTCAAAATATTCCTGTCACACTGGGGCCAACTTGCTTTATAGAACATTAAGGGCTTGTTCACACTAAGGGCGCTTTTGGGTTTTTTTGTTTTTAAGCGCCAGCGATTTTCAAAAATTGCCCTAAAAGCGCTTGTGCAAGGATTCCCTATGAGAGTGTTCACATGAGCGGTTCGATTATGATTAGCTCACCAAAGCGCTTGCCTCAATGGAAGGTGTAGGGCAATCGCAAAGCGCTAGCGATTTCCCCAGAGTGTTCATGAATAAATACATTGACTCGTGTATAAGTCCCCTCCACAGTAGCCAGTACAAGTCAGCCCCCTCCCCAGAGGGAAGATATGAGGCACAGCAATTGCCACACAGGAAGAATCCCAGATCATTGCACCACTAACACCTTGCTTTCATGCTCAGCTCCATAAGCCAAGGGACACAGGAAGTCTTGAGCCCCACACTCTGCACATCATGTTGCAGGGGATGGAAGCCCCGGACACAGCAGGGAGGCAGCTGGCAAGAGCAGGATCACTAGTGCACAAATCCATACGCTCCTCTGCCATTAACAAAACCTGCTCCACTGACTCACAAATAAGCTGAGGGGGTAACTTTTCAGCACATTTTTTATGCAGAAAAATTAGGCTTATACGCGAGTATATACAGTATATATACCGAAACCAATCACTTCAAATGGAATCATTCTGCAAAACTGATTGATTAACCACTTCGGCCTATCTGGACGAACTTACTCGTCCAAATAGGCTCTGCTGCTGCCTCCGCATGGTGCGCGCGATGGGGCACGCTCCCGTCGCTAGCCCCCCGATCAGTGAATGGGAATATAATTCCCATTCACCGATCTAACTTCCCCGCAGAAAAACCGACGCTTTCTATTGAGAGCGCGGTATTTCTGCCCCCAGGAAACTTCTCCGTCTTCTTTTACTTCCTGAATGCGAGATCGTTCGCATCCAGGACTTTGACTGTGGCCAAATAGTACACTGCACCAACATACATTTTTCAATAAACAATTATTTTATTTTACATTTAAAATTAGCTGTTTCCCTCCCACACCAAAAAATTACCCACATACATTTTTTATTAAGAAAAAAAAAAAAAATATATACAATAAAAAACAAACAAAAACAACATAAATAGTTACCCAAGGGTCTGAACTTTTTAAATATGCATGTCAAGAGAGTATGTTATTATATTATTTTAAATTAGAAGCTTATAAGTAGTGATGGACGCAAATTGAAAAAATGCACCTCGATTTCTAAATAAATATCGGCGCCATAAATTGTGATAGGGACATCATTTAAACGGTGTAATAACCAGGACAGATGGGCAAATAAAATACATGAGTTTTAACTACGGTAGCGTATATTAATTTCAAACTATAATTGCCAAAAACTGAGAAATTATGAATTTTTCTCATTTCTTAATCTTCCTGTTATAATGGATTTAGAAAAAAATTCTTAGCAAAATGTACTACCCAAAGAAAGCCTAAATAGTGGCGGAAAAAACAAGATATAGATCAATTCATTGTGATAAGTAGCAATAAAGTTATTGTCGAATGAATGGGAGGTGAACATTGCTCGGATGCATACGATTTTCAACTCTGTAGGCTGAAGTGGTTAAACAATCGATACATCAATAAATGTTGATTAGCACAATCAACAGTAACCAATGTGATCAATCGGAAGGAAGACTGTTTACTAAAACTGAATTGTTAATTGGCACCTTTAATTGGAGGATCTAACAAAAAACATTACATTCCAAAAAAGCTTTTAGGATTTCAGCCAGGTCACACTGAAAGCTGTATGGACCCTTTTCTATGACTGAAGATACATTGCACTTGAACCTTCCAATAGACATCTCAGTGACTCTTATGTACGCAATTTAGAAGTTTTATCTAAACAAGCTGCATTACACATCTGCATTTTCACTGCGGCGTCTAAAGAATTTTTCCTTTGGCTGCAGCCTAACAGCCCAGATGACAATTTGTACTTTAGAATTTAGTCAATAGACACACAAGGTAGAGACTTTAGATCAGTAAACACCCAACTGCATCTGGAGTTAGCCAATCAATAACTACAGTTTCAAAACAACAAAGAAATCTATCTAAAGCATATATTTACTGACAGCAATACAATTTTATACAGAGCAGCACTATCAAAACAATACTATTAATGAACCAACAATCACAGCCATCTGAACTCAACCAAATTGCTCTGTTGATCCTTGCTGCACCCAAATGCTTTACTATTGCCATTAGTGACAAAGAGAGGTAAGGGGAATGCTTGTTAGTCATGTGGACAATAAATCATCCAGGCCTGGCATGACAGAAAGCCATGCCTAAGTGAGGCAAACAATGCCCTGGAGCTTGAGCTGTAATTTCTCTTTTATGGTGGACAGCATGGAAACATTTCAGAGTAGAAAGATCATCTCTTCCTGGCAGTGTTATGGAAAGACTCAATACAGGGAATGTTCTAAGATGTGAGCTTCCTCTGTAGGATTCCACAGCAGAATCATACACTAAAACCAGGTTACCATCTAATACAAACATGTCACTGTAGAAAAAGGAACTATTTGCCACTGACTTTAAGATGGCTTATGTCGATGGTTCCTGTGAGTGCAACAACCCCAGGCTCATCTAAAAGACAAAAAGGAGCCCAGGAGCCCAATTATGCAGAATCATGTTAGATTCGGAAAAGCAAAATGCTTAGGATGTATATACTCATAAAGGTGGGTTGCAAAACCTTGCAACCACCATCATAGCAGGTAGGAAATTAACCGTCCCCACTCAGTTTTCCAGGTCTGTAAATGGAACTGGTCGGTCAAACTCCTCATTTTCTTTAGGACAAACTAAAAAACCCTATCACTTCTTAAGATATTTAACAAGACACTAAAAACTAGGGTGGAGGCACCCAATGCATATAAGATAGGCTAATAAGCTGTTGATCTTATAAAGATAGAGGTAATCTTAAAGAGAAACTCCAACCAAGAATTGAACTTTATCCCAATCAGTAGCTGATACCCCCTTTTACATGATAAATAGAATGATTTTCACAAACAGACCATCAGGGGGCGCTGTGTGACTGATTTTGTGCTGAAACCACTCCCACTAGAGGCTCTGAATACCGCAGTACTCCTGGCAAACTGCCACAATGTAACAATGTTCACAGACAGGAAATGGCTGTTTAGAGCTGTCTAACAGCCAGAACAGCTAGAAACAGCTACATAACATGCCCACAGTAACAATGTCACCATGTAATGCATGTCAGAATGTGAATCTGGGAGAGGAAAGATTTTACAATGAGCAAACACTGACTAAATCATTTATACATAATTATGGTAAAAAATGAGGTTTATTTAGTCTAGAGAAAATACGCCTTAGAGGGGATCTAATTAACATGTATAAATACATCAGAGGGCAATATAATACCTTGGCGGATGAGCTTTTTGTCCCTAGGCCTTCTCAAAGGA
Source organism: Hyperolius riggenbachi (assembly GCF_040937935.1). Taxonomy (NCBI): domain Eukaryota; kingdom Metazoa; phylum Chordata; class Amphibia; order Anura; family Hyperoliidae; genus Hyperolius; species Hyperolius riggenbachi. The sequence continues at coordinate 337,841,207 of NC_090648.1, read as the reverse complement.
CTAGAGGACATGATCTGCGCATGGAGGAAAAATGTTTTAGCCATTTATTTAGGAAAGGGTTCTTTACAGTAAGAGTGATTAAGATGTGGAATGCATTGCCACAGGAAGTCGTTATGGCAAACTCTATACCTGCATTTAAAGGGGGCTTAGATGCTTTCCTTGCGTTGAAAGACATCCATGGCTACAATTACTAGGTAATGCCTAATGATGTTGATCCAGGGATTTTATCTGATTGCCATCTGGAGTCGGGAAGGAATTTTTCCCTTTAGGGGCTAATTGGACCATGCCTTGTAAGGGTTTTTTCGCCTTCCTCTGGATCAACAGGGATATGTGAGGGAGCAGGCTGGTGTTGTACTTTATACTGGTTGAACTCGATGGACGTATGTCTTTTTTCAACCAAAATAACTATGTTACTATGTAACTATGTAACTATGAAGCACTTTTTTTACTACATTATTTTCACTGGAGTTCCTCTTTAAGTCTAAGAATTTGGACCAGTTTAACGAAAAAAGGTACTTTTATTTGAACACATAAAAATTAAAATATGCTTCGCGGGTGCTTGCCCACTTCCTCAGGTCAGTGAAAAGAAAAAAAAATGCCTTAAAGGGGAATTGCAGTGAAAATAACGAAAAAAAAAAGTGCATAATTTTTACAATATTAATATATAGATTATTTGGTCAGTGTTTGTCCATTGAAATATTTATGTCCTTTTAATCAATACCAGTTGCCTGGCAGCCCTGCTGGTCTATTTGGCTGCAGTAGTGTCTGAATTTGCCAATGCACCAAGTCAGGATAACCTGATTTGTTACAATACAGAGAAGTCAACATGACCACACAATCGTAGGGTTTTACATATGCCAACACAAACTTATGCACATTTGAGCTAGCCATACACTAGTCGATTTGTAGAAGATAAGGAAAGCAATATTCCACCATTACCAATGTCAATAATTTTCTTTGTCTATGGCCTTGTACCACTCAGTTTTACGATGCTTACACATGCACAATTACTGTTGCCAGCAGGGATCGCAAGCTCTTGGGTGACAGTTTGGAGTGTAGTGCTGTACAGACATGTCATTAGCCTACAGGCTAGTGATGCGTTTTGTTGCTACGGGGGTATGCCTAAATTTGGAAATGTGTCTACGTGTTTGAAAATGACTGACTCAAAACACTTTGGATAATCATCATCATCTAGAGGAGTTGCTAAATGCTTTAAGGCACAGTTCCTTAACCCTGTCCTCAAGGCCCACCAACAGTACGTTTTGCAGAAAACCACAAACATTCACAGGTGAGGTAATTACTGTCTCAGCAGAGCTGATACACTACCTCTGTGGATTTCCACAAAACATGCACTGTTGGTGGGCCTTGAGGACAGGGTTGGGGAACACTGCTTCAAAGAGAACCCGAGGTGGGAATTACTAATACTATTGGGGCACAGAGGCTGGTTGCGCACACTAAGACCAGCCTCCGTTGCCCCATGGTGTGCCTCCATGTCCCCCCTGCTCGCCGCTATAGCCCCCGCAGTGCTGGCGACACGCAGCGTGTCGCCAGCACAATGTTTACCTTAGCGCTGTCTGTCAGCGCCGCTCCCCCGCATCGGCGCACCCGCCCGTGTCCCTTCCCTCCCGCTGATTGGAGGGAAGTGACGCGGGCGGGTAGCGGCGATGCGGAGGAGGCGGGGGAGCGGCGCTGACAGACAGCGCTAAGGTAAACATTGTGCTGGCGACACGCTGCGTGTCGCCAGCACTGCGGGGTCTATAGCGGCGAGCAGGGGGGACATGGAGGCACACCATGGGGCAACGGAGGCTGGTCTTAGTGTGCGCAACCAGCCTCTGTGCCCCCATAGTATTAGTAATTCCCACCTCGGGTTCTCTTTAAGGGACAGTTTCCCCTGATTAGTAAGCACATGAGCTGTTGGGTTCTCTGCCTAATACCCCATTTATTCTATGGAAAGGCAGGTGGCTTAGATAAGCAAAAAGCATTCTTGCACCTTGATGTAGGCACTAACAACACTATTTAATAACTTTTTTTGTTGCGGAGGAGTCACTGGACATTTGGGGGAATATCTGTACTTGCATTGAGTTTTCATACAATAAAAAAAATTATGAACCATCGTTTAAAGCAATGAAAACCTAATCAGTTTTTAACGGTCTACTTGTCTGCACGGAGTTTGTATATTCGTGGGTTTTCCTCCAGGTGCTCCAGTTTCCACTTACATTCCAAAAACACACAAGTTAATTCGTTTCCCCCAAAATTGGCCTTATGCTGGGGATACACTAAGTTTCTGTACCGTGTATCGACCAGCTGATCCGGCCAGCTGATAATATTCAGCTGGTCCGATCACGCTGCTCGACCCCCGCCGGCGGACAATGGCAGGGTATCGAGCAGCTGAAAAAAGGAGCGCCGGCGGGGGCGAGCCGTAATCGATTCGCGGAGACGTGGCGGGAGTCAATCCGGCGGCTAATCGGCCGTCGGATCGACGCATATATTCCAGGCACAAGGCCTCTTTCACAGTGCGACGTTAAAGTCGCACGTTACAAAATGTTTTAACGTGGACTAAGGCGCAGCAATAGTAAGTCTGTGCAACAGTCACAGTGCACACATTGCGTTGTGTGTAACGTGTAGCAATATTTAGAAAGTGCTGCATGCTGTGCGTTTAGCAATACATTTGCTGCGTTGTGTGTTGCACATGCTCAGTAATTTTTTTTATTTTTTTTTTAAATGTAAGGCATGCATCGTTTTTGTTCCATCACTGTGCGACAAAAACGGTGCACCAAACGCAGGGCTAAAGAATGTACTATAACGTCCAAGTTATGGTCTCAATGCATTGCATTAGGGGCACGTTATGCGACCTTAACGTCGCATCAAACGCACCGTCCCACTGTGAAAGAGGCCTAATACTACAGTGCATACGATTAGGGTAGGGATTTGATTGTGAGCGACAAGACAATATACAGGTCGTTCTCAAAAAATTAGCATATTGCGATAAAGTTCATTATTTTCTGTAATGTACTGATAAACAGACTTTCATATATTTTAGATTCATTACACACAACTGAAGTAGTTCAAGCCTTTTATGGTTTTAATATTGATGATTTTGGCATATAGCTCATGAAAACCCAAAATTCCTATCTCAAAAAATTAGCATATTTCATCCGACCAATAAAAGAAAAGTGTTTTTAAAACAAAAAAAGTCAACCTTCAAATAATTATGTTCAGTTATGCACTCAATACTTGGTCGGGAATCTTTTGCAGAAATGACTGCTTCAATGCGGTGTAGCATGGAGGCAATCAGCCTGTGGTACTGCTCAGCTGTTATGGAGGCCCAGGATGCTTCGATAGCGGCCTTAAGCTCATCCAGAGTGTTGGGTCTTGCCTCTCTCAACTTTCCCTTCACAATATCCCACAGATTCTCTATGGGGTTCAGGTCAGGAGAGTTGGCAGGCCAATTGAGCACAGTAATACCATGGTCAGTAAACCATTTACCTGTGGTTTTGGCACTGTGAGCAGGTGCCAGGTCGTGCTGAAAAATGAAATCATCTCCATAAAGCTTTTCAGCAGATGGAAGCATGAAGTGCTCCAAAATCTGATAGCTAGCTGCATTGACCCTGCCCTTGATAAAACACAGTGGACCAACACCAGCAGCTGACATGGCACCCCAGACCATCACTGACTGTGGGTACTTGACACTGGACTTCAGGCATATTGGCATTTCCCTCTCCCCAGTCTTCCTCCAAACTCTGGCACCTTGATTTCCAAATTACATGCAAAAGTTGCTTTCATACGAAAAAAGTAGTTTGGACCACTGAGCAACAGTCCAGTGCTGCTTCTCTGTAGCCCAGGTCAGGCGCTTCTGCCGCTGTTTCTGGTTCAAAAGTGGCTTGACCTGGGGAATGCGGCAAATGTAGCCCATTTCCTGGACACGCCTGTACACGGTGGCTCTGGATGTTTCTACTCAAGACTCAGTCCACTGCTTCCGCAGCTCCCCCAAGGTCTGGAACTGGTCTTTCGCCACAATCTTCCTCAGGGTCCGGTCACCTTTTCTCATTGTGCAGCGTTTTCTGCCACACTTTTTCCTTCCCACAGATTTCCCACTGAGATGCCTTGATACAGCACTCTGGGAGCAGCCTATTCGTTCAGAAATTTCTGTGTCTTACTTGAGGGTGTCAATGATGGCCTTCTGGACAGCAGTCAGGTTGGCAGTCTTACCCATGATTGCGGTTTTGAGTAATAAACCAGGCTGGGAGTTTTTAAAAGCCTCAGGAATCTTTTGCAGGTGTTTAGAGTTAGTTGATTCAGATGATTAGGTTAATAGCTCGTTTAGAGAACCTTTTCACAATATGCTAATTTTTGAGATAGGAATTTTAGGTTTTCATGAGCTGTATGCCAAAATCATCAATATTAAAACAATAAAAGGCTTGAACTACTTCAGTTGTGTGTAATGAATCTAAAATATATGAAAGTCTAATGTTTATCAGTACATTACAGAAAATAATGAACTTTATCACAATATGCAATTTTTTTGAGAAGAACCTGTATATACTCTGTAAAGTGCCGCAGAAGAGGTTGGCGCTATATAATACCAAATAAAAATACATAATAGTCTACCAACTGCTATAAGTTCCTGATTGGTGCAAACTTATTTTATAACAATTTTTATAGATCCTACAAACCAAAATGAAACGATGTGCATGCACAACAAATTAAAAATTATAATGAATGTCAGCATTAGGTAGACTATTACACAAATCTCACCAGCCGAGTGCTCTAATGACCAGCAGAAGTAACCTGATCCCAACACTTGTTTTCTATAACATCAGAGTGGCGAATATAAATAATAGCCTCTCTGAGTCACAAAGCCTGGGAGCATTTGACAGAAATACTTTGCAAAGCCTTACTGACCTTTCACCTTTCCCTCTCTCCACTCACTGTTTCCACAATGCCCTCAGCATAAACAGCCACAGGCAATTTTCAGCTTCAGCTCTCACCCACCCACATTGTGAAAACTCTGCAAGGTGATTGGGTGATGCTTCTTGGACGTAGGGGACTGTACTAATTGACGGGAGCTCTATGGGTAAAAAGGGAACACACCAAACAGGCATTTCACATTTCCATCCTTTAAACATCTGATTAGAACATTTTGCCCGGGGACAAGTGGAAACAGAAGTTCATACGCAAAGCCATCTGCAGGTACATTCAGCTAAAGTGTGCTACATTTTGAAACCAACTGTAGCAGAAGCTTGATTAAACACACAAAAATTCTCTCAAAATACTGCAGGAAAATGTTTAACCGCACGCACGGTCACCTTAGAGTGGACTTGAACATTATGTATTAGGCCTGAACGATTTTAGGAAAAGATTGAATCGCACGATTTCTGTCAGAAATTACGATTTCGATTTGATTTACGATTTTCTTTAAATCAAGATTTAGCACTAAATTCACAATGTACATTACTAGGAAAAGGGAGGGCGAGTTGCATTGTTGATCAAGCATGTCTTCGCCAGCGCAGATTGTCATCCAATTCAATATTATCGAATTAGATGGGTCGATTGGCTGCTAAATCTGCAGATGTATGGCCACCTTAAACCTCCCTCAGCAGTGGTTACAAGTACAATCAGGAGGAATAAACAACCAAAATATTGCACAAAGTAATGAGAGGTTTACCTGCTTGCTGTAATCTGTGGACTTCTTGTGATTACATCCCCCCCCCCATGGTTCCTAAAAAGTCCCGCTGCCCGTAATTGGCTATTTTGAGGGAGGGGGCGGGACTGTACAATTCCAAATTGCATGGCCACATACATGGCCATGCACACTAGCGACAAGCTGAGGATGCAGGGGGCGGGCCGTGCATAATTGGCAAGCTGCAGCCGATGGAATGAGCAGAAATGGAGGGGGTGGGCTGTCCATGATTGACAAGCTGAAAAGAGAGGATGGGGCGGGACGTGCACATGACGCGGCTGATGCAGGAGCTGTGATGGAGAGGGCGGGACTGGAGGCTTTCCGGCCGAAGATTAAATTACATTATAGCTGCGGCTGCACACTGCAGTGAAGAGGCAGGGGATGTAGCCACGGCCCGATAGTGGGCCGGGGGCTGGCGACCAGTGATGTTGAGGTACTAGTAGGAGACAGCCGCCGCTAGTGTGAGAGCCCGTGGGCGGAGTTTGCCATCCGTTCTGCTGATTGGCTGCACACTAGTAGGCGGAAGTTGGAGGAGACACTGAGCCGCTTCCGTCACGGCGACTGAAAGTACTGGCGCTGAGCCGCCCCAAACCGCTGCTGCACCGAGCGGTAGCAGGGAATTCTGGGCTGACAGAAGAGGGGGATAAAAATCGCCGCTACGGCGATCACGGAATCGTCTTTTCCGTGATCGCGATTTCGATTCAAAAACGATTTATCGTTCAGGCCTATTATGTATGCACATTTTATATTTCCTCATCTTCTATGGCTACAAAAAAAACTTACCGTATTTTCCGGCGTATAAGACGACTGGGCGTATAAGACGACCCCCCAACTTTTCCAGTTAAAATATGGAGTTTGGGATATACTCGACGTATAAGACTACCCCTCTTCCAACACACACCAAATTAAAATAAAAATTAAAAAAAATCATGTACTGGTGCTGTGTATGAACAGATACTGGTGCTGTACTGTATGTGTTACCCAGTAAATAACCGTATATAGTCACTTGACTTGTTGCATTGGTCAAATCTCCTTAAAGTGGATCTGACTGGTCAGCTCTCCTTGTCTACCTGTTTATCAGAGCGGTATGGAAAAATAGATTGCGCTCCATCAGCAGGGAGATCTGAGAGGCGGTAACAGGATAGAGTGTATCACCGGGCATCAATGACACCCGGTGTATAAGACGACCCCCAACTTTCCAGAAGATTTGAGGGTTAAAAAGTAGTCTTATACGCAGGAAAATACAGTAGATCACTTTCATTTCATGTTCTCTTATCTGAACATAAAAAAGCTGCTGAATTCCACACATTCCACAAAGACTTTTAAAGGGGAGAATTAAACCAAATTTAAAAAAAATAAAAAAAATAAATAAAAAGCACTGGTCCTTTAGTAGTCAGTACCAAACAGCTGGGGGTTCTTTTTATCTATAATACATTCCTCCTCTTTCCTTTATTTCCCTTCCTAGCTGCTTATCTGAAACCTGATCCCCTGCTCACTTGGGTTTACAAGCAAAGCTGAGGTGACTCAGCGATAGGAGGAGAAAAGAAAAAAAAAGTTAAGGGAAGAATGACATCAGTATTTAGCCTCAGCTGTGGGCAAAAGACATGGCCCCCACCACGAACAGCTCTCTTCATTTACTATATAAAATTCACTGAAATCAAAATTTGAACAGTACAATACTTGTGTTATGCAAGTAGATCAAGTATTTATCTACTAATATATGTTTTTTCCCTGGCATAGTATGGCTAATCCTATTGCTTTAAAGGATTTATACATAACTGGGGCTTCCTCCAGCCCCATCAACACAGATCGCTCCCACGCCGCCGACCTCAGCCTTCTTCAGCTCCCTTAACTTCGGCCAGTCGCGGATAGTCTGAGCATGCGCAGTGCACTCCCTTCGGCGGCGAATTATACTGCAACTGCGGAGAGAGCGCACTGTGCATACTCAGACTGGCTGAAGTTACGGGACCCAGTACCGGAGCTGGAGAAGGTGGCGTGGGAGCGATCCGTACGGATTAGCCTGGAGGAAGCCCAAGGTATGTATAAATCTTTTAAAGTTACTTCATCTCTGGTTTCCTTTAAACAGAAGATGAAAAAAATGATTTCCTTGAAGAAAAAGTTAATTGAATAAGAGCCAATGGCCCATATGCAATTAGCTTTTTCTAATGAGTTATCTAAGAGATACATTTTCATATTCTCTTTAATATAACTTAAGTATCTAAGATCAGTGAACATGTACTGGCAAAATTGAGAGTTTTTTTTCTTGCTTGCTAGTGGTTTCAAAGGCATTTTATGAGGTGTGAAAATATCACTTGGGGAAAACTATGGAGAAAAAGTGGATTGTATGTGGGCCAATGTGTCAAAGGTCTAAACACACCTTGGTAAGTTTGATAAATTTGGAGATTTCCATTATCTGCCAGTGAACTTCTCAACTCCACTTTATCAAATTTCGAAAAGGTATAGTTGGGAGAACATAATCAAGTAGTTGTGAGATTGGTACATGTCATGCTAGGTACACACAAAGCAATTTTCTGACGGATTTAGGCACAGTTCACATTAGCGGTTTTTCCGGAACGTAACAAGTACGTATACTGTACAACGGGAATGGATGTGAAAGGATCCAATGTTAACCTATGGATCCATTCACATGCTTCCGGTAGTACGGATACGTTCCGGTCCCAGGACCTAAAAATTGCTGCAAGCCCTAATTTTACGGACCGTTCTGCTTAGCGGAACGGATCCGGAAAAAAAAAAAATGCAGCAGCATTGGAGCAATGGAAAAGGGAACGTTTCTCCACACTAGTGAAGAGACGGACCGTTTACACGGGGGATGGGGGCATGGGCCAAGGCGAATCAAGCGACGGGAGGGTGCAGCAGGCAGGCGGGTGGGTGAGGGAGGGTTTTTACATACCTAATCTTCTGTAGCAGCCGTTGGTAGAGGCTTCTGTCTTCTTCCGCGTCATGAGGCTACATGACGTGCCATGTGACTAGTCACATGACGCGCTGTGTAGTCATGGCAGATGAAGAGGAAGCCTCTACCGCCGGCTGCTACGATAGATTAAAGGATACCCGGTTGTGGCAACCCAATAGTCCTGACTCAGAGAGGAAGTGACTACAGTGTGACCCTCACAGGTAAGAAATTCCCCTTTTTTTACCTCTTTCTTGCTCTCAGAAGCCATTTTCTGCTAGGAAAGTGTTTTATAGTTGGAATTTCTTATCAGAGTCAGGACTGAGTCAGCCACTTGCATACCTGATATTTAACTCTTTCAGGCAGAGGAATAAAAAAAAAGGAACACAGCATAGTTATTTGTGTGCTAGGCACTCTACATACACCTGTCAATCTCATAATGTCACATGTCAGTTCAGGTATCCTTTAAGTATGTATTGCTGAGTGAAAACGGACCTGATCAATCATTGATCAGATCCGTTTTCACTGTGTGAGCCGGGCCATGGACTGAGCCATCCGGATCCGGTGAAGCGGAGACCGGATCCGCTCACTGGATCCTTTTGGCTCAGAACGCAGATGTGAACCAGGTGTCAGATCACTTATTTCCAACATGTCTGATCGGATTTCCGATTGATTTTTCAAAGAAGTAAATGGGAAAAAAATTCCCAAAAATGTATCAGAAATCAGATCGGACATGTTGGAAGTAATTGATCAGACAGCAAATGTCTGAAAATTGCCTTGAAGGCAGTAGGCTGCATTGATAATAAAGCTAGCACTGCCACAGTGCAAATGCGTTTTGGATTCAATTTCTGATGAAAACCGATAGATAAGTGCCGCATTTATTGCTACGGTCCAGTTGAAATCCTTTATATTATTGGGTTGCCACTGACACCTATAAAGCTAGCTTCAGACTACAGTTACCTGACAGTTTCTTCTGCAGGCAGTGCAGTCTTACAAGAGGGTCGTCACATCCCCCATGATTGTCACTATCACCTCAGTCAGAGTTCACGCAAATTGTTCTCATTCATGACTGCTGCCTATCCACAAATTCAACTTTAATGATCTCAGCTCACTTTCTTCTCTGTTTTGATAGTGTAAAAGGATAACCGAGGTGAAAATAGACTGATAAGACAAGCAATTGTATCTATCATCCTAAAAATGACTTTTTTTTTTTTTTTTAGATATCCCAGAGTTTTATTTTATATTTAAATCTAGTTTTTAAGATATTACTGTTTCTTTGTCTCTGCTCAATGACTCCTTTACTGAAGTATGCTAGAGCTCAAATCTATGAATTACTGGCCCTTTTTATCTCTTTCCTGCTCACAGAAGCCATTTACTGACAGGAAAGTATTTTATGGCTGTAATTACTTATCAGTGAGGGTTATATAATCAAGCCGCCAACTCTAGATACCCAAAATTGGTCCAACTACACAGCCCTTGCAGAGCTATGGAGTGAGCAACGAAAAACCAAACATATCATCAGACTTCTCAGTTTAAAAAACCACCGACTCTTAGTACCCAAAAAATTGCTCCGACTCCACAGTGTGTATACAAGCAACAAGAAAAAGAACCCATCTGTTTTAAGGTTTCTAACAGATGGGTTATTTTTCCTGTTGCTTGTGTTTTACATACACCCTATTTCTGTGACATACCTCTAGCTCTATGTGTTGTGTTGTCCAGTGTGTATAAACACACGTGCAACTTCCCGCACAACCAACTCAATGACATGACCGACAAAGCGATTGCAAAACTTGTATTTTCCGCACATCAACCAACTCATTTGCATACTGCGCACGTATGCTAACGGACTGCATGATATGGCCGCATTCAAAACAAATACAAGTCATTCAAATGACTTCTACACATGCAGCCAAGTAACTGCAGGATATCAGCCAAATAGTCGTGCAAGTCGATCCACCTGTTGGATCAGGCAAACCTATTATCAGTCGCTCATCTAGTCGTTCGTTACACATTCACAAGCCTAACTATTGTCCAACCGACCAAGTTTGGACAATAGTTGGATGAAAACATTGCACATGTGTATGTGCCTTTAGACTATCGAAATCAACTTGAGGGCTCTTTTCCACTATGCAATCCGATCGCGATCACGATTCCGATCGCAATCGCGTTTCAATTTCCACCATGCGATTGCGATTGAGCTACTATACTCATTATAGTCCAGCTCAATCGCATACAAAACGCGGCAGGACGACGATTGCGCTTTGACCAAAATCGCATCGCAATCGGATCGCACTAATGGAAATTGCTGCTGCAGTTTCCATTAGTTTAATGTACCTTGCGATTTGCGATCAGAAGCAAATCGCAAATCGCAGGCTAGTGGAAAAAGGCCCTAAGGCACTTTTTATTTTATCAACTTTTATTTGATTTCGAGGAGTGTGTAAATATTGGTTCCTGTGACTCAGGATTGGCTCGCACATCATCACAGCGGTCCTCAGCGAACAGACACGAAGAAAGGATCCATGCTTTGCAATGAGCCAATTGACATATTTCTGTTGTGCTGATGTTTGTTTGTGTAAAAACACAGCCACTTTGACTTCTATGGACAGTGAATTGCATTGCCGGAATGGGCATTTCCAATATAGCCGATTATGCTTGTTTCCCCGCATGTGTGCATGACGGGGAGTCATGCACACATGCGGGGAAACAAGCATATTCGGCTATATTGGAAATGGGCCCTTACAGAATCCCTAAAAATATTTAAGAGCACTGGAAAGATATAAAAAGGGCAACATATATACAAACAGTATCTCCAGTTATGCAGCTCACCTTGCTGATTGAACTGATAAAGAGGTCCTTCCCTCTCACTCAGTACTGAGATAGTTTTAGGGGTCCAAACAAGGACACATTTCCAAACAAGTTATTTAAAATCCATTTCAGAAATCACATCAGTGAAGACTTCACTGCTCCATCATGAGATCTGACCTTAAAGGGGAACTAAAGTAAGAGGTATACGGAGGCTGCCATATTTATTTCCTTTTAATCAATACCAGTTGCCTGGCAGCCCTGCTGGTCTATTTCTCTGCAGTAGTATCTGAATAACACCAGAAACAAGCATGCAGCTAGTCTTGTCAGATCTGACTTTAAAGTCTGAAACACCTGATCTGCTGCATGCTTGTTCAGGGGCTATGGCTAATAGTATTAGAGGCAGAGGATCAGCAGGGCTGCCAGGCAACTGGTATTGCTTAAAAGGAAATAAATATGGCAGCCTCCGTATACCTCTTATTTCATTTCACCTTTAAAGGACAACTGTAATGAGAGGGATATGGTGGCTGCCATATGCATTTCCTTTTAAACAATACCAGTTGCCTAGCAGCCCTGCTGGTCTTTTTGGCTGCAGTGGTGTCTGAATCACATCAGAAACAAGCATGCAGCTAATCTTGTCAGACCTGACAATGTCAGAAACCCCTGATCTGCTGCAGGCTTGTTCAGGATCTATGGCTAAAATTATTAGAGGCAGAGGCTCAGCAGGATAGCCAGGCAACCGGTATTGCCTAAAGTGCTTATCAAAATTAGATATTTACCAGAAGAGAGGGAAGTCTCAGTATCGTACAGAAGCTTCCCTCAGTGCTATGTCCCCCGTAACTGAGCGCGTGCGCACTCAGCAACAGGAACATCAGAGCACCGAGGAAAGCCTCAATAGGATCCTGAGGCTTCCCTTTCTTATCTCATTTTGTACCATAGCTTTGGCTCGGGTTCACTTCAAAAGAATATAAATCTGGCAACCTCCATGTCCCTCTCATTACAGTTGTCCTTTAAAGGAAAACTGTAATGAGAATAATATGGAGGCTGCCAAATGTATTTCCTTTCAAACAATCCCAGTTGCTTGGCAGTCCTGCTGATCTATTTGGCTGCAGTGGGGTCTGAATAACACCAGGAACAAGCATGCAGCTAATCTTGTCAGATCTGACAATAATGTCAGAAACACCAGATCTGCTGCATGCTTGTTCAGGGTCTATGGCGGAAAGTATTAGAGGCAGAGGATCTGCAGGGCTGCCAGGCAACTAACATTGTTTAAATGGAAATAAGTATGGCAACCTCCATATCTCTCTCCTTACAGTTGTCCTTTAAGGCAATTCCTAGTCTTACTGCGAGACCATAATATTGTCTGTGTGCTGCGGTATTCCTCCGATCATTAGGAAACATTTAAAAGATTGTATGTATATCTATGTGTGGACAGCTTAAAGTGCAAATACTACCCATAATTAAAAACAGAAATTACCCCTCGCTCTAGATTTGCAGGTTTGATGGCATACCGTGTTGCAGATACATAGTGCAATCTGAGGGGGAAAAAAAAACATGATCTCAGAAACCTTCACCAGGGATTCCCCAGAAGGCAGCTGTATATTCTACCAGGATCATCATTATATAAACAGTTTTACGAGAGGCCACCTCTGTACACTCAGAAAAGCGGAGGAAAAACAATATTATTATCGATCTATACACTGGGCAATACCAAAAACAAGAAATCCTTAGCCATTGTGACACCTGCAAGGCATAGTCAGGCAGTGCATGCTTGGTAAAAGCAATGCTTTTGTGTAAATGCAAAACCCACCGAAAAGGAAAATAAAATCCTTTCACAAAAGGAGCCCCAAATGAAAGGATAATGTATATGCATATTACCTAAATGGCATCTTTTCTAAAGAGACTGCGGAATTCGGTAATGTTTTCCCATTAGCTCTATGCATCCAATAAAATCTGTATAGCTTTGGTGTTGGCGTGTGCATGTGTAGGAGGGGGTCATTACATACAAATCACAATAGAGATTGTTCAATTTGTATAACCGTTCTTCTTAATCAGCACCTCTCCCTGCCATTTCAACACAATACCATCCCCCAGCAACAACGATTTCACCATTTGTAGCAGTTGCTTATGTGGATGAGAAAAAAAAAATCCTGCTGGGTTGCAGAGATTCCCCTGGCTTCTACAAAGCACCACAGTCACTGGTGTTTCCCTAGCAAGCCATGATCATGCTAAAATATATAACACACTGCTGTCACCTACACAAACGCTACCTTTTAACCTCCAATGAACAAACCTTGCAGGATTATCTAGCAGCATTAGACAAGCAATGAAATTAGCAGGACACAAACAATATATATTCTCAATTTAGAAATAAACCTAAAATACATGAAGGTTTCATAGAGAACGCGGTTTTAAAAATGACAATGCAGCATCAACAGTGGCGATCTAAACTAAATGTATGTATTCAATGGAAGTGTGGATATTAGTGGCCAGTGAGTCTATTCCTATTGGTCAAGCAATTTCAAAATAATTGACCTATTAACCTCAGCCATTTTAATAGGAGGACCAGGAAACAAAGAACCAGATATGTGTTTATAAAATACATACTCATGGCCAAAAATTCAGGTCAAGTTGTACAAACAAACCATAGATGATAACATATATAAATAATCAAAGCAAGCAAAAGATAATGTAGTCATAATTCACAGCTTGAAGTAATGGAGGAGGAGGGGTTCTCCCAAAACACTATTCTGCATCTAAAGGATGGTACACAGCATGCAATTTTGGCACTAGTCTATGGGACCCAGTATTAAACTTCATAGGGAACAGTTCTCCAACCACAGTTCCCTCTACAGCACAACATGTTGTGATTGGCCGAATAGTGTGGGCGTAGTTTACTATAACCTATCTGAAACCCTGCAGTTCAAGAGGGTGTTGTCCACCACCCAATCACAATAACAGAATTTCCTTACAAGGTTTTCTGTCGGGTCCCCTAAACTAGACCAGTGCTACAATTTTCATTTCAGATCTTATTTCTCTTTGAGAAAATGATCTGATAAGACAAAACAAATACATATGCAGCCTTCTGATTGCCAGCAACCTATCCCAAGCTCAAAAATCTCTCTTCCTTGATCCGAAGCAGATTGGACAAGCTGGAAAATATCCATCAAAATACTGGCTATTTTTCCATGTATATGTCCTTCCAATTCATTTAAATGATATCCAATCAGAAAAATGATTGGAAATATGATCGTAATTTGAAAAAAATAAAATAGCATACCTGTGTACGCTAGCTTTCTTCTATACTAAATGTCAGATCTGAATATCAATCTGACCACTTGCTCGAATATGATCTCAAGTGAAAATTGCATGGTGTGTACCGGACTTTATGTCTACAAAATGAGGATATACATAAACAACCCAAAAATGCAGCATATCAAAGCTTTTCCTGAAGGAAGAATTTATTATAGCAGTTGATCAGCAGGACCAAAATATTTTGACGTGCCAGAGCCTTCCAAAAACATAAGTGAACAAACGCAAAATCACACAAACACACTACAGGCAGGAAGGACTGTGGGGTAGACTTGAATTGCTCTCCCTCCCTAACAATTAGAGATGGGAAGTTCGGATCTTTTCAATGATCCGGATGATTCGAATCGGATCATTGAAAAGATCCGGATCTTTGATCCGAATCTCGGATCATTTTACTACCGAAGCATTCGGGGTGAGATGACTAGCAGGACAGGAGAAGGGGAGGGGAGTGGACGCACAGAGAAGGTGAGAAGATGGACAGAGGGCAGGGAGTGGACAGAGAAGGGAGGAGGGACGAGCAGAGAGCAGAAATGTTTGTGCACACAATACCCACATGCTGCAATCATATGCTTTACATGTATTTATTTCACCTATATGCTCATCTGTGTACTTTCCATGCAAACGTCACACAGTGAAGGAAAGCATTCCCAGAAGATAAGTGCAGCTGTTTAGTGCCGAGTGGAGGAGGATCATTTTGCCTTTCAATCACAGTGCCTACAAAGTTACTGAGCTGTGCTGAGCTGAGCCAAACAACATAGCCAAAAGCTTCCAATGTGATCACTGTGCAGCACTACGGAACAGCCAGCCTATAATGGGCAGCACGTTATAGCCAGTATGTGTGCTCTACACATATCTGGCAGTGGCACCCATGTCCCCTCTCTCTTATCTACCTGCTGTCCCTGCAAGGCTGCCTCCCCTCCAACAGAGCGATCCATCCCTGCTCTGCTTCCAGGACCCCGCTGCCCGCTGAGAGGGGGCGTGTCGCTCCTGGCCCCGCCCCTTTTGCGATCCGAATCGTTCATTTTGATGATTCGGATGATAGACTCATTAAATAGATTCGGATCAAAGATCCGAATCGTTCATGATCCGGACAACACTACTAACAATGCACCAGGAAGGGGCACTGTAGCAACAAGGAAAGGGCATCCATCCACTCTCATGTGTACAAATACCTATGTGTGAGCAGAGGAGGGAGGGGGAGACACTACTGTACAAGTTATGCCAGGAAAGGGCCACTGGGACGGGCAGAGGTCGCACTGATCTGGCGGGGACGAGCAGCAGGGCTGGTAGCCGATACTTACAGCACACAGCAGCTGGAAGGGATGTCCTTGTTGCAGCAGGCCGGATACAGCAGAGTGTGTGGGGGTCTTCCTGCTGCCTAGTGAGCGGCCGCCTCCTCCTCCTCGCTGTCCCGGAGCCCTACCGGCCCTGCAGTGTCATGACCCCGACACATCACCGGGCTCCGCAGACAACATGGCTCCCGAACCCCCGGGGCAGCCGGCTCAGCTCTCACCACCTTCTTCCCGCTCAGCACTTCACTGGCAGCTGGGGAAGTGTCCGGAATCCCGGGCCAAGGCTGACGTCTCCTCCGGATTACAGTCCCCGGGCAGGATCCTGCTCCTTCTCGCTGATTTTTTTATTTTCCTCTTTGCTTTTTTTTTTTTTTTTGAACGCAGCAGTAGCTGATCCGCCCCCGTCCTGGCAGCCTACAGAGGTGGAGTAACACGGTGATAATGGAAACACGGCGCCCCCTGCTGTATCCTGTCTGCCACTACACGATCAGGGAATTCCTGCAGCTTTTTTACATTACTGGAGAATCGGGACAGCCCCAAGTTTTCAGGACTTGGCACTGACGTGTGTTTTCCCAGCAACACACCTCTTGCACAGCTGTTACTTAAAGGAGCACTATCGCTAAATATTGTAAAATTACATACTTAAAACATGTTCATGTCTCCCAGAGTAAAATGCACTATAATTTTTTTTCCCTATAATGTTGTCGCTTAGTTCTCACTTGAGCTGAGAACGGACATTTTTTGTCTGTTCTCCGCTCATCGCAAAAGTCGGGTCTGTAGGATCCTTTGCTGTAAGCGGGTTGTACTTTTGTGCATTCCGCGGTAATCCCGGGCAGGCGGAGGTGTTCCCCATGTAGCTTATGGTGGTAACGCATCTTCCCTGGGCTCCATCCAGGCCACAGCGGATCATCGGAGCGGACACTACACTGGCCGTACATTGTCCAGCGCAAGTGGGAACCAAGCCTTTCAGTAGGTAGTAAAAAGTTAACAGATCTGACATATTTTAGACTGATCCATCTCCACCTGGCAGATTCTTAGTACAGTATTAACTTCATGCTTTAGAAGAGTACTCACTATTCAGCTTCTCTACTGATTAGCTTTAGCACACTATTTTTGCAGTTGGACTGAGAAACTGAAGTTTCTTAAATAACTGAGAATCCCCTACGAGGAGATAAGGTACTAATACTCAATTCGCAGCATCAATATCTGGCAGATTCGATCATTATGATTAAATGTGCCATAGAATTATGCCATAATGTTGCCACCCCATCATTTTGATTACCTGCAGAAATCGATCAAAATGATTGATCTGGCATGCTGGAAAGAATAAGTTGCGTTGCTATGATTAAGGAGCCATGCTTTGCTTTTATCTATGTGTATCATGATGTCGGAATAAAAATTTATCATAGCAACCCAGCCAGTTGGTGTAGCGGGACTCAGTGGCGGACATACGGCCGTGCAGGCCGTGCCACCGCACGAGGGCCCCTGAAGTTCCGCTGCTTCAGGGGCCCATTAAGTATTGCAGGTTTTTTTTATTTAATTTTTTTTTTTTATGTTTTATTTTTTTAACCTGGGGGGCCCAACTCCTGTCCTCCCCCCTCACCTCGCCCCCCCCCCCCCCCTCATGCGGCGGGAGAGCGGAAAATACAGGAAGTCTCCGGCCGGGGCGGCAGCTTGGTCTCCAACTTGGAGACATATCGGAAACTAAGCAGCAGCTGCCTCTGGCGTCTGCTGCAGCCCCGGCCGGAGACTTCCTGTATTTTCTGCTCTCCCGCCGGCCGCCGCGCATACCGGGAGGGGGGCCCCGAGGTGAGTGAGGGAGGATAGGAGTCGGGCCCCCCACCCGGATAGCTACCCACCCGGCTACCTTACCCACCCACCCGGCTACCTACCCCGCTACCTAACCATCCACCCGGCTACCTACCCGGCTACCTAACCACCCTGCCGGCTACCTACCCACCCACCCGGCTACCTAGCTACCCACCCGGCTACCTAACCACCCTGCCGGCTATCTACCTGGCTACCTACCCACCCGGCTACCTACCCACCCGGCTACCTAGCTACCCACCCGGCTACCTAACCACCCTGCCGGCTACCTACCTACCTGGCTACCTACCCACCCACCCGGCTACCTTACCCACCCACCCGGCTACCTACCCCGCTACCTAACCATCCACCCGGCTACCTACCCGGCTACCTAACCACCCTGCCGGCTACCTACCCACCCACCCGGCTACCTAGCTACCCACCCAGCTACCTAACCACCCTGCCGGCTATCTACCTGGCTACCTACCCACCCGGCTACCTACCCACCCGGCTACCTAGCTACCCACCCGGCTACCTAACCACCCTGCCGGCTATCTACCTGGCTACCTACCCACCCGGCTACCTACCCACCCGGCTACCTAGCTACCCACCCGGCTACCTAACCACCCTGCCGGCTACCTACCTACCTGGCTACCTACCCACCCACCCGGCTACCTACCCCGCTACCTAACCACCCACCCGGCTACCTACCCGGCTACCTACCCACCCACCCGGCTACCTACCCACCCACCCGGCTACCTAACCACCCACCCGGCTACCTACCCACCCGGATACCTACCTACCCACCCGGCTGCCTACCCAACCGGCTACCTAGCTACCCACCCGGCTACCTAACCACCCTGCCGGTTACCTACCTACCCGGCTACCTACCCACCCGGATACCTACACACCCACCCGGCTACCTACCCGGCTACCTACCCACCCACCCAGCTACCTACCCACCCGGATACCTACACACCCACCCGGCTACCTACCCGGCTACCTACCCACCCACCCGGCTACCTACCCACCCGGATACCTAACCACCCACCTGGCTACCTACCCGGCTACCTACACACCCACCCGGCTACCTACCTACCCACCAGACTACCTACCTACCCACCCGGCTACCTACCAACCCACCAGGCTTCCTACCTAAAGACCCACCAGGCTACCTACCCACCCACCCAGCTACCTAACCACCCACCTACCCACCCACCAGGCTACCTACCCACCCGCCTACCCAGCCACCCACCAGGCTACCCACCCGGCTACCCAGCCACCCACCAGGCTACTTACCCACCCGGCTAAGGGCTACCTACCTACCCACCCGGCTGCCTACCTACCCACCAGGCTACCTATCCACCCAACCACCCATGGGAGCTGCGCGCCGGATGGAGGCTGGGACAGGAGGTCTGCTGCTGCAGGTGAGTAAATGTTTTTTTTTATTATTTATTTTAGCAGGTGTATGTTCTGGGCAGGTCTGCCACATGATTGCGTGTATGTTCTGGGCAGGTCTGCCACATGATTGCGTGTATGTTCGGGGCAGGTCTGCCACATGATTGCATGTATGTTCTGGGCAAATTTGCCACATGATTGTATGTGTTTTCTGGGCAAATCCGCCGACATGATTGCACGTATTTTCTGGGCATATCTGCCGACATGATTGCAGGTATTTTCTGGGCATATCTGCCGACATGATTGCAGGTATTTTCTGGGCATATCTGCCGACATGATTGCAGGTATTTTCTGGGCATATCTGCCGACATCATTGCAGGTATTTTCTGGGCATATCTGCCGACATGATTGCAGGTATTTTCTGGGCATATCTGCCGACATCATTGCACGTATTTTCTGGGCATATCTGCCGACATCATTGCACGTATTTTCTGGGCATATCTGCCGACATCATTGCACGTATTTTCTGGGCATATCTGCCGACATCATTGCACGTATTTTCTGGGCATATCTGCCGACATCATTGCACGTATTTTCTGGGCATATCTGCCGACATCATTGCACGTATTTTCTGGGCATATCTGCCGACATCATTGCACGTATTTTCTGGGCATATCTGCCGACATGATTGAATGTATTTTCTGGGCAAATCTGCCGACATGATTGAATGTATTTTCTGTGCAAATCTGCTCACATTATGTGTATTTTCTTGAGAAAACCTGCACAATTATGTGAATTTTCTGGGGAAAGGGTCACCAAAACTTGGGCCCACTGTCTTTGCGGTGCACTTTTCAAGGGAACCTGAGGTGAGAATAATATTGAGGCTGCCATATTTCTCTCCTTTTAAGCAATACCAGTTGCCTGGTTGCCGTTCTGGTCCTCTGCCTCTTATTCTTTCAACCATAGACCCTGAACAAGCATGCAGCAGGTCAGGGGTTTCTGACAATATTGTCAGAACTGAGAAGATTAAGCTGCATGCTTGTTGCTGGTGTAATTCAGTTTATTACTGCAGCCAAATAGATCAGCAGGGCCGCCAGGCAACTAGTATTGTTTAAAAGGAAATAAATATGGCAGCCTCCATATCACTCTCACCCCGGGATCACTTTAAATTACAGTTAGCTCCGCCCTTATCCGGTCATTGCCACGCCCATTTTTGCAGGTTCTATCCACGCCCATTTGTTGCCGTGGCGCGCTTTGCGCGCCGCAGGTTATGGCCGCACCCATTTTTTGCGCAGGTCAGGGGGGCCCACAATTGATATTTTGCACAGCGGCCCACTGCTGCCTGTGTCAGCCACTGGCGGGACTTCCGTCTTCAACTGCCACCTCTGTAGCGGATGATTTCCAACAGATTTCAAGCTGAAATATATTGGAAATCTGTGTGCATAGTGTGGGCAGGTAATAGATCTGTCTCTGATTTGATCAGAGAATGATGTATCTGATGGTCATTCTGGTGGCCATCAAGTAATGTATGGCTGTCTATAGTCTATTCCAGGGGTGTCAAACTCAAATACAAAGTGGTCCGAAATTGAATGCTGGGACCTAGCTGCGGGCCAACCTCAATATCTACTGGTTACCTTCCTCGCTTATAAAGTTCCCAGTTGTCTGATGGCCCCTACCAACCCCTATACAGTTCCCTGGTGATTAGTGGTCCTCCTTCCCCTATCCAGTTCCATGGTGTCTAGAGGCCCCCACCCTTCCCTATACGCTTCCCTAGTGTTTAATGATTTCCCCCTACCTTCCCCATATGGTTTCCCTGGTGATCTAGGGCTTCACCTCCAATACAGCTTCCCTGTTGGACTGTTGGTCTAGAGTGGGCCAAACATAATACAAAGTGGGGAAACCACTTGGGGGCCAAATTGAATGGCTCTGAGGGCCAAATTTGGCCCGAGGGCTAGAGTTTGACATGTATAGTCTAGAACAAAACCTAACAGATTTTTCAGATTTTCACTACCTACTGTAAAGGTGGCCATACAAGAGCATACCCGGGTGACGATGCAACCAATTTTTGGCCAAAATTGGTGGCATGCATCACTCAGACATGCTGCAAGCTGTCAGGCCATCATGGTCGATAGGGTGCACGGCAATAATGGCAAGTGATATTGGGACAAATGTGACGAAACCCTGGTGCTGTTCCTCCTAGTATATAAATGTGCCTACCCCCATGTGAGAATTTATGCATTACCCATCCTATGTCACCCACTGCACAGTGCCCATTCGTCTTTGGAATCCTGTTCCTCTATTTGTGCTATTATTTTTTTTTTATTTTTTTATTTATAAAGCGCCAACATATTACACAGCGCTGTACATTAGTTAAGGTTGCAGACAATGTTTAGGTGTGACATATAGCAATAAGATAATACAGGAATTACCAAACCAGATCACGCAGCACAGTATGAGTACAAGGTAGAAAAGGAAGGTCCGCACCGATGTCTCCACAATCAATGTAATGTTTATTCAGGACATATCCAGTAACAGAAGATAGCACTTGACTAACATGTTTTTAATCATAGATTGTGGAGACATCGGTGCGGACCTTCCTTTTCTACCTTGCTACATTGGGCCTGGCTGCCTGTGGTCCTGCACGGTCCCATTTGGTACAGTGGAGCGGTATTTTTTGTTGCTATTCATGAGTACAAGGTAATGCTTAGTCAGTCACTGGATGGGAGCATGGAAATTAGGCAAGTAGAGTTCATTCAGATCCATAGGATGGGTGTACAGTAATAGAGGTGTGTGATCAGGTAGGAGACATAAGGAGGAGGACCCTGCCCGAAGGGTTACAATCTAGCAGGAGAGGTGGGGGCACAAAAGGTAGGGAACCAGAGTTCAGCTGTGGGTTTAGAGCACTAGTGTGTGTGTCCGGGGGGGGGGGGGGGGAGTGTAGGTCAGAGCAAAAAAGTGAGTTTTGAGGGCCTTCTTGAAGATGTTGAAGGAGAGGTAAACCCTTCTTGAAGATGTTGAAGGAGAGGTAAACCCTAATGGGGGAGGTAGGGAGTTCCATAGTGTTGGAGCAGCTCTTGAGAAGTCCTGGAGGCGTGCATGGGATTAGGTGATGCGGGGGACAGTCAAGTGAAGTTCATTGGAAGGGCGGAGTGAGCAGCTAGGTGTGTACCTGTGGGGAAGATTGTAAATCTAGGTTGGGCAGGATTTGTGGACAGATTTGTAGGACAGATACAGTATCTTGAATCTGATTCTGGACTGGATAGGAAGCCAACGGAGGGATTCACTGAGGGGAGCCGCCGTGGTGGAGTGACAGGTGGAGTGACAGGTGGAGTGGATAATTCTGGCTGCTGCGTTCATGACGGACTGCAGCGGGGCAATTGAGGTCATAAGGAGACCATGTATATATATATATATATATATATATGCGCCATACACACCACCGGCATACAGAACATGGCACGTGCTATACGTCGGCAGCGTGTATAGTGCAAATGGAGGAGCGGGAATGTCGAAGATGGATGGGCACCGTGCGATGGGCGACATAGGGCAGGTTATGTATAAATGCACACACAGTGGGCACAATTATACACTAGTGGTGCAGAGTCGAGGCGACGGATTCGGCTGATTCCGCCTGTGGTATATGGGCAGCCAACAGATTTCCCTCTAATCAGATTCGATCAGAGAGAGATCTGTCTCTTGGTCAAATCTGCCCATCATCACTGGATCTATGGGCACAATAAGTAAAAGGGACATAGGAAAAAAAGTATTTTATAGTGTATTTTACCCTGTGAGAAATGTACATTTATATGTACCGTATGTATCTAAATTTTACAATCTTTCGCAATAGCTCAATTTAGATGAATGGGTCCTAAAAATTCCTATCACAGATAATCCTCCACAAGTCTGAGACTTCTCAATATGATCAATGTAAGACTAAGGAAGCAGGAGGAAATAAATTATATATAAAAGTACAAATTTTATTAATGACCAAAATACAAACACATATATATGTAAATCTATTTAAAATTGACCAGAACACACAGGTGGGCCACCATGTCTAGGCCAGATGGAAAAATGTAGGGGATCCCCTAAAAAATATTGATAGTGCGCAATCCATCAAATATCTTAATGCAAAAAAGGGGGAAGCGACTCCTAGCAGGTAACATTGAAACAAAAGACCTTGGAGAGAAATATATCATTGGTTTTAAAGGCCAAGTGTCCAGGACCTAATGGAAAAATACATCCTAGTACAAAAGCACAGGTGTATCGGATACTGGCTGTGTTGCTGCAATGTTTCATTGGTTTTAAGGGCCAAGTGTCCAGGACCTAAATGGAAAAATACATCCTGGTAGAAAAGCACAGGTGTATCAGATACTGGCTGTGTTGCTGCGATGTTTCATTGGTTTTAAGGGCCAAGTGTCCAGGACCTAAATGAAAAGAGACATCCTAGTAGAAAAAGCACAGGTGTATCAGATTCCGGCTGTGTTGCTATAATATTTCCAGTGATTTGTAGGATCAAAAGGCTGAATAACGGCTGATAGAGAGATTCAATCCATCACAATAGGTGGTCTTACTGCATATGTTATCACAAAATAATCGATGTGCAGGTCCACAGGTCAGGCAAGCTGTCTCATTTATGAGCTATAACAATGGCCAGGTGCACAGAGGTAGATTGATAGGCACACACTGTATGTGGCAAGCACTTCGGGCTAGTAAACAAAGATTTATATTCACAGCAAGCCTGACACATCCGCAAGCCCCAGGAGCAACAAGTAATTCACCAGAGTTAGTGCCCCAATCAGAAGCACATTCTGAGACAGATTCACAGGCAAGTGTTTAAACCACAGACATATGCAGGTACGGATGGTGTGATATTAAAGTTGATATAGTTCATTCATGGAACAATCCGCCAGGGTCATCCCTTCAGCAGCATCAACTTGATATAGACAAACTCAAAGTTCCAGCAAACAACAGCATATAGCAGCATATAGGTGCATCCTAGGAAGCTGTTTCAATGATCATATGGTAAACAGTGGTTACTCCATAGGAGGCTGTTTTCAAGTCACCAGTAGAAATGCATATCATTGAGGTATACTCATCTGAGTAGCTGGTCACTGCAAAGTCCATCCACAGGAGCCCATGTGCTGCCACCACAAGTGTGTCTGGTCACAAAGAGAGCCTTAGAGGCCAACCGGTTTCACTGGTGAGATTACCAGCATCATCAGGGCAGGCTCAGAAGCTTTGCTGCCTGTGGGAGAGAGGAGCCGGCCTAAAATGGCACTGGGCGGCCAGAGGATGCTACCACGCCCCCCCATGACCACTCCCACCCCACCACCACAGGATGCAGGTGGTGAGTGAGAGGTGGAGGCAGAGGCGTGATGCATCCAATTCTCCGCATGTACGCACGGCGTTCCCCCCGTGTCCGCATGCGGTGATGCGGATCAAAGGAGGGAACGCATATATGCGTACAAGTGCACGCACAGCGTTTCCCTCGCGTCCGCAACCGCCAAGCGGATCAGGTAGGAGGGAACGCGTATATGCGTACGACTGTACGCGACCCACAGAGACCCCCAACAGGGCCGCTATGGAAATGCGGCCGACGCAAAAGGGCTCCGGGATCGCTGAGGGGCACGGACTAACAAGACCCCACCCCCTGATCGATGGTAAGGAGAAAGGGTGGCCCGGCTGTCCCGCAGGCGGGGCCCCGGGTCCCCCGGGCCGCCCAGTCACCATCACCACCGGAGCGCCACCATAGCCGCGGCCAAGTGTGCCCCGGGGCAACAGGAAACGGGGCAGGGGGGGAGGGGAGGGCCACGGGGGGAGAAGGACGGGGAAGGCCCACAGGCAGGCCACGGGCCAGCAGGCAATAGCCCATTATATGGTCCATGTCAGGCCAAAGACTGGGCCGACCCCGAGCACCCCCCCAGGGCCCATCGATCCCCCACCAACCCCACCCCACATCCAGGACCACCAGCAAGTGCGGCGCGCCGGGGGGGCCATAGCTACCACCTCCCACAGGATCAGCAACGTCATCGAAAAAAGTTACATATTGAAAAAAACATAATATAATAATGCAAAAATATTTCCATTAATAATAAATCCCTAATAGCTATATATAATTAAGTAATCATAAGCAAAAAAATAGAATACGAAAATAAATGAAATAATAATAAATAAACTGTTGTCCTGCCGATAGGGGACCAAACGAGGGGAGACCAAGGACAAAATGGAGCAAGGGGGGGCCACGCCAACCCACCAACCACCATCAAGGAAGTGTCAAAGATCATATCTAAATTAGATGGCATAAAAGGTTTTAAATCAAAGGAATATATAAGGGTCGGGAAAAGACCCGGTTCGGGCGCAAAAAGGCCGCCAGCTTAAGCACAGCAAAAGGAAAATATGAAGATTCATCCTTAGAAATTGAACAAAAATAATGAAAAATAGAGAACATATGGCCATGAGCCAGAGCACTGCTGTCACAGAAATGGGGCCAAATCAATACCTTCATTAAGGCCCGGTGTCCGAAAGGCCTTAAGTTTGTAAATCCAGAAGGCCTCACATTGGAGGAGTCTCCCGTCCCAGTCCCCTCCCTGTGGGTCCCGGTGTACTCTATCCAAGCCAAAGAATCGAATTTTCCTGGGGTTACCCCCCTGGCAAATTGCGAAGTGTCGGGCTACAGGTGTCTGGTGTCCCTCCTGGATACCATAAGTGTGTTCATAAATACGTCTGTTAAGGGATCTGCCAGTCTTGCCCACATAAAAGGCCCCACAGGGGCAGAGGAGGAGATAAATTATCCCCTCCATCTCACAGTTAACATAATGTCTGGTAGTTAATACAACGTCTCTCATCACAAGGGGGCACTGTTTACCGACATAGATGTACCTGCATTGGTTACAGGAATGACATGGGTAAGTACCCAGAACTGTGCAATTACATAATTTGGTTTTGCCTCTACCTGAGTAGTGGCTACGTGTCAATGTATCACCTATGGTGGTAGCCCGCCTGTAGGTAACAGAGGGCTCCCTCGGAACAAAGGGGGCAACACGCTGGTCGCCCGTGAGCACATGCCAATGTTTCTGAAGTAGGGCGCGGACCTGAAAGTGATGATCATTGTATTTGGTAATGAAGGAAAGACCCCTATCTGGTTCATTTCGAGACTTTTGTCCCGATGATTGATTGTATAGGAGAGTAGATCTAGGGGTATCGCAAGCTCGATGATATGCTTTCTTTAGGTATTTTTTGGGATAACCGCGAGCCCTAAATCGTTGCTGTAAATCATTAGCTTGGGCATGGAAGTCCTTTTTTGCATTAAGATATTTGATGGATTGCGCACTATCAATATTTTTTAGGGGATCCCCTACATTTTTCCATCTGGCCTAGACATGGTGGCCCACCTGTGTGTTCTGGTCAATTTTAAATAGATTTACATATATATGTGTTTGTATTTTGGTCATTAATAAAATTT
This sequence comes from Hyperolius riggenbachi, assembly GCF_040937935.1. Lineage (NCBI taxonomy): Eukaryota > Metazoa > Chordata > Amphibia > Anura > Hyperoliidae > Hyperolius > Hyperolius riggenbachi. Next base: position 337,814,544 of record NC_090648.1, on the reverse strand, counting down.
GTACTTTTATATATAATTTATTTCCTCCTGCTTCCTTAGTCTTACACTTTCGCAATAGCTGTCATGACCAATTGAGGTGCTGATAACTATGTCACACCAGAATTAGTTTATATTTCTACTGTAGCAACAACAATCTATTGAGGTGGATTGTTGCTAATGTGATACAAGTATATAACACTTCACATTGGTTCAAATACTGTAACTTATGGGGTTAGGGACTCATTCAGGACTAGTACATAAAGTATAGAAATAAAAACATTAATTTGCAGTCTGAGAAATCCAATGAAATGATCAGATTAAAGGGATACTGTGGGGGGGTCGGGGGAAAATTAGTTGAACTTACCGGAGGCTTCTAATGGTCCCCCGCAGACATTCTCTGCCCGTGCAGACACTCACTGATGCTCTGGCCCCGCCTCCGGTTCACTTCTGGAATTTCAGACTTTAAAGTCTGAAAACCACTGCGCCTGCGTTGCCGTGTCCTCGCTTCCCCTGATGTCACCAGGAGCGTATTGTGCAGGCACAGACCATACTGGGACTGCGCAGTATGCTCCTGGTGACATCAGCGGGAGTCAGGACACGGCAACACAAGCGCAGTGGTTTTCAGACTTTAATGTCTGAAATTTCAGAAGTGAACCAGAGGCGGGGCCGGAGCATCGGTGATTGGCTGCGCGGGCACAGGATGTCTGCGGGGGACCATTAAAAGCCTCCGGTAAGTTCAACTCATTTTCCCCCGACCCCCCCCCTACAGTATCCCTTTAAGAACTGGGAGACATTTGACTGCAGATTGACCAGTAATGACAGATAAACAATTATTTTATTGGTTACTGAGCAATTGGATGTAACAGTAAATCGCGTTATGATCCATCAATATAAGGTGAAGAACAGTAAAGCCACCAGGACCTACTAAGGGCAAAAAAAAATGGATGGAACCATTTGTACAGAATACCACAGATAAGTGGCAGGAATTCAGCAGGCCGGTTTCATTAGGTCCAGATTTTGCAGTTCTGATCCAGAATATGGAAAAGCAGAAATTACAGTGAAGTTTTGATTCCAGTTTTTTGATGGTGATGGCTTTCTGAGTTAATTTCAGATTCCCCAAACATACTAAGCATGTGTTAATGTCTGATGTCAACAGGAAAGAAGAGCTCTATAGCCTCCTTCCAATCACTCCTTAATGAACAGAGGCCTACAGGGGCTCTAGGTCTGCAGTCCCCAGCCAGGTCAATAGTGCAGTGATAGCCCACAGACATAGCAGTTCCTGATGATGTAACCTCTTTTGTGCTTCGCCACAATAAACAGATGCTTGATTCCTATAAGAAATCAATAATAAAGCATCTGATGACTGCAGCAATATTACTAGATGTGCTTGCTAGAGGTATTACAATTATATCAGTTGGCTACTTACTATTTGTATGTACTCTGTATATAATAATGAGAATTCATTATTTTTATGTACAGAGATTGGGATCATCATTTTCATTTTATAGAAGAATATCATCAATCATGATAAATTATTGTCTGTTAATGGGGCCAACCTCATGGTAGCCACGGAAGTTGTAGACACCATAAGGGGAGATAGACTTTCACAAACAGGAAGTTCTACAAGAGTGGAAAAGGACAATTGTAAATACCACATTCTGCTATAACAGGCCTGTATTATACGCAAACATTAATAGAGCTCTCCCATTTTCAGGTCTAATGCAGTCCTCAGCATTAGCTTAGCCAGCTAACGAGTTTGGTTTATGCCATAAAACAATTTTTAGTGATGCCAACTGAGGAAATCTAGATGTTGCTTCTGCTCTAATCAGTACATAGCTTCTTTATGAGACTGGAAGATATAAGCTTCTTAATTGTCCAGGAACTATCAGCTTAACGGGAAAGATCATTGGCACATAGACATATTAAGTACTGTAGTTTTACCTAGACATCAGTGTACTTGGCACTGCATTTCCACTGAGAAACCAGAAATGGTTGATGTTGTACAGCCGTTGAAAGAGATGGATTTAGCTTTGCGAGCTTTCCTTAGGATTGCCTGTCTCTGTAATGTAGGATTTTCACTAATAGGGGCCTGGGAAGAGTGCCAGTTGGAAGCGTCTTGTTGGAAGTCTATGAGTCCTTTTGACAGCGGAGGTGAAAAAAACTTATTTCCTGAATCCTTTCAACAACCAGGATTTAACAAAATCAGTTGGACCATTTTCCTCTGTTTTCTCATGCAATACAATCAAGCAGACATTTTACCCTCCTAAATCTGTTTTTGTGGTCCCCTGTCATCAGTGCATAAGCTGAATTATCTAGGGCCATTTTCATATCTCTTATAAGCAAGTAAAGTCTGTCTCTTCCAGATGTAGAGTCTGTGCCCTCCAGAGCAACTGTTCTCTCCTTGATCTTACATACATCTTGTCTCAGAGAGAAATTTCTGATTGAAAGTTACCCGAAGCAGATTTAGTGGCCACCAATGGGACACATTGGCATGTTACCATCTAAAGGACATGCCTCTGTGCCCCATCAGCTCCACACTGCCCCCCTCCCTGAATCTACTGACAGCCAGTTTGTTAGCAATCTAAGAGGGAAAGGGGGGTCTTTAGCAAGAGAAGCACTTTTCGTAACACCCCTTCCCCGACTCTCTGAGCCATCTCACTGGCTCTCCCCCACCCCTTTCCCTCCTCCGAGAGCACAGAGATACATCTGCTGCACTGTGACCCTGGGGTCATGGCCATTTTTCTTTAAAGCTGAAAAAAATTAAGAAAAACGGGAGACAGGAGCGGTGGTCAGAGGCAGTAAAGGGCTCTACCTGATCCAGCTAGCCCCCAAGGTGAGGTAGTATGTTTTGTTTTTTTAAAGTTTTGTTCTCGACTCGGGTTCTCTTTAAGCTTCTTATGCCCTTATTCAATTCACCTTTTCTCTTAAGTTTTCTACTGAAAGATTTTTTTTCAACTTCTGTTAAAAATATTTTTTCCTGCGCTCTGCAGTTGAAAAAGTACTAAAAAGTAGGTGAAAAAGCACTGTCCAAATACTTTACTTACTTTTTAGTTTTACAGAGAACAAGGAAGTTAGGATTTTGTTACGATTAGACGTTAGGTAGGGGCTAATGTGAAAAAGGGCAGGTAAATGGATTTTTTTCTGATAAAAGATTTCAGCTATTCAATAGTTTGCGGTCTCTTTTGTCATATTTTTCATTTCTTAATGCGCCAAATGTTTTCAGTGGATGATACGCATGGAATGCAGGCAGGCCAGTTTAGCACCTGGTCTCTTTTACTATGGAGCCATGTGGTTGTAATACACACAGAATGCCATGTGACCATTTGCTGAAATGAACAAAGCCTTCCCTGAAAAAAATGTCATCTGAAACCTGAATATATCATTTGGTATTGATGGTGCCTTTCCAGATGTGGAAGCAGTTCAAGTCTAGTGCACTATTGCATCCAAAACCATTGAGAATGCTGGCTTCTTACGTCTTTCTCCTCTTTGGCTTGGAATATGTGGAGTCTATGGGCCTGATTCACAAAGCGGTGCTAACAGTTAGCACCGTAGTGAAAAGCCCTTTATCACGCCTAAACTCTGTAAAAATGGTTATCACGCCTAAAGTCTCTAACCGGGTTAGCACCGCTTTGTAAATCGAGCCCTATGATTTCAAACATTACCGTGCCGCGACCTGCGGCGATCTGTGTTGGACCGGAAGTCATGTAAGTCTATGGTAATGCACGTACATTTAAAAAACCGGCTGCAGTTTTCAGCGTTGCACATGTGCGGAAGCGTATTTTAGCAATATGCTCCCGTACACGTCCTCAATTGCCAAACAGGAAGGGAGCATCACTTCCTGTTCGGCCAGATGCTGCTTGCTAACAAAGTTATCCCAGAAGGCCTGTTTTGGGCAGTGCGGTGGCCGCAGTGTGAAAACGGCCTCAAGTTCTCTTTCATCAGACTGGAGGGCTGTTTTACGTTTTCCAACAGTCCAACTTCATCACCTCAGTACTGATATATAAAACCCCTTAGGCCGGTTTCACACTGCTAACTGGTGTTATTAAAATGGTGCGGTGCAATGGAATGCACCGCACCGCTATAAATAGCCTTCGGGAATTACTGCGGCAATGCCTGGTAATCCCCCTTCTGGCTGCAAGCCAAGCAGGAAGTGCGTCTCTCTAGCGCTCACTTCCTGTGACCGAAATTCGAATTGCGCAGAATCGTATTGGAAAAATACACTTCCGCACGTCGCCGTGCATGTTGCCCACCAATGCACTTTTGCTGCGAATCGGCACTTCCTGCGGATAGCGTTGCACCACACCAGGTATGAAATGCCCCATAGACTTTTATTGGCATAGTGTTACCCTACGGCAAAACAGGGTAACGCAACACACCAGTGTGAAAGGGTCCTGAAGGTGCTGACTGATGATTAAGGCCTCAATTCACTAAGATCATGCTGGAGATAATAAGGCAAGAGAAAACTTACCTCCACACAGTGAGAGAGTAATCTTATCTCTTCATTCCTTAAGTTACCTCCTCTGTAGTTATTTTACCTCCTCTGTAGTTAATTTACCCTCTCTGTAGTTAATTTACCTCCTCTGTGGTTATTTTCACACGCCTGTCTTTAACTCTGGAGTTATTTTAAGGATTAGAGAGTTAACTTAAAGACAGAAGAGTTAACTTTAGGCTTGCCTGAGGTAAAATGTTTCCTGAATACTACATGCCTTATCACCATGGTAACAACTCTAGAAGAGTTATTAAAGACAGGAGATAAGCTTAGTGAATTGAGGCCATAGTCTTGATTGTACAATCCTACCACATTTCAGTGATATGGGTCACTACCTACAGTATCTATTCAAAGTATATTCACTTTGCTTACCCTTCTACTACATCAAGATTGTAGCATCAGCAGGCACTGGGTACCATTAATGTATACCTAAAGTAAGTAAGACTTACTATATAGGACTATATACTACATATAGAGGCAAGTGCCTTTTCCATTTGCATATATTCCTGTGCCCTCCATTCCTGACTCTGCTCCTCGCAGCCTCTATAATCTTAAAAAATGTAACTGCCTGGCAGTTAAATCTCACTGTCTAGCAACAGGACAAACAAATTCAAATGATTCTCCCATTCCCTCCCATTTAATCTACCCATTAGCTCCTGATCCTCACCCCAGGCAGTGTGCTACTGTATAGCAGTCCTTTGTCCCGTGTGTCCCAGCTTACTGCTCAGATACTCCTACACAGTCAACTTTAGTTCACACACCACACATGCTCAGTAAATTACTGTATGTCAGTTGTGCACAGTGTCAGAAGACTGTGCAGGGGTGTCTATCAGTAACTGGTATAGATTGTCAACCCAGTAGTTATCCAGGAGTTCTGTGCCATCTTTAAAAAAAGAAAACAAAGATGAGTAGCAGCAAAAATGGTAGGTAATAGCTTTATTTAACTTACAGATTGGGGGAATGTGTATTTTTTTTAGTGTGAATGGACTCATTAGCATTAGGGTCGTTGCGCACAATGCACTGTTGCTTTGTGATACCACTGCAATGCAATGGTGCTGAAAAGTCACACATCACATGAGACATGCTGTGTCACTATACAAGGAAGCATATAGTATAATTAAAGTATGCACACATTGCCTAGGGAGCGCACAGCATGCTGCACCTTACTGCACCAGGGTAAAAGTCCCATGGGAATATCATTAGATGTGGTGATATTATCCATTGTGTGGAGTGTGACAGTGCTTCTGAACCAGGCCAGTTTCTGTTTTGTTTTGTTTTTTTTGCTAAATCTCTGACATACTATAACAGTAAAATCCTGGCCAAATGATGCCATTCAGTAAACTAAACTATCTAAGCTATCTATCCATGACTGTATATTTTGGTTGCATGGATATTCATATATTTTTTGCCTTGAGATATGACAGATTTTTTTTGTAGTTTTTCAGGCACCTTGAAGAATAATATTAAAGTTCACCACAAAAATGATTCAGTCCCTATTTATGAATAAACTGCTACCCCATATTTGTGGCTAATTTGTCTGTAGGGTACATTGCAAAACACAGAAAAAGACAAGCCACTGGATCTTTTTTTGTGCTCTATGTAAAACGTGTGATGAAGCTTGTGTGTACAATCACAGTAAAATTCAGTAAACGACACACTTTAACCACTTCACCACTGAGGGGTTTTACCCCCTGACCACCAGAGCAATTTTCACCTTTCAGCGCTCCTTCCATTCATTCGTCTATAACTTTATTATTACTTATCCCAATGAAATGAACTATATCTTGGTTTTTTTGCCACCAATTAGGCTTTCTTTAGGTGGGACATTATGCCAAGAATTATTTTATTCTAAATGTGTTTTAATGGGGAAATAGGAAAAAATGTGGGAAAAAATTATTATTTTTCAGTTTTCGGCCATTATAGTTTTTAAATAAAGCATGCTACTGTAATTAAAACCCATGAAATGTATTAACCCATTTGTCCCGGTTATAAAACCATTTAAATTATGTCCCTATCACAATGTTTGGCGACAATATTTTATTTGGAAATAAAGGTGCATTTTTTTCAGTTTTGCATCCATCCCTAATTACAAGCCCGCAGTTTATAAAGTAACAGTGTTATACCCTCTTGACATAAATATTTAAAAAGTTCAGTCCCTAAGGTAACTATTTATGGTTTTTTTTTATTGTATTTTTTTTTTTTTTAATTACAAAAAAAAAATAAAAAAAAATTGGGGAGTGTGGGAGGTAATGAGTTAATTTATTGTGTAAATGTAATGTTTGTATATGTAAAATGCTTTTAGGGTGTAGTTTACTATTTGGCCACAAGATGGCCACAGAGTGTTTGTTTACATGCGACCTGTAAGCGTCCGGAAGGACGCTTACAGGAAGCAGTAGGAGGCTGGGAGACGCACAATGATCTCGCTGTTTCTGAAAGAAGCAGCAGATCATTGCGGGGGTTAGATCAACGAACGGGAATGGATTTTCCCGTTCATTGATCTCCGGGCGAGCGGGCGGCGGCGGGCACGAGCGGCGGGTGCGCGCGCACGAGCGGCGGGAGCGCGGACAGCGGTGGTAGCGCGGAAGGTACGGATTTCTCCGTCCCTGGTTTTTTAGGAGGGAAAAAAGGGGCGGAGAAATTCGTACCGCTGGGGGTAAAGTGGTTAAGATATACATAATTTTTTTACTAGACAATTTTTCTTTCACTCTCAGCATCACACGTTTCCAGTTTTTTGTAGTCTCAGCTTTTTTTTGTTAATTTCACAATAAGCACATATTTTCCATGAGACAAAAAAAATTCAGGCTAGGTTCACAGTGGTCAGGTGCATATTGCATGCGTTATAATGTGTTATGATGACTGTGAACTGCAATGGAGACTGGACAAAGACTTTCATATAAAGCCTTCATGCAGCGAGGTAGAATAACGAGATCAGTTACAACACTACACTGTGAACAAGCCCATAGGATCGTATGGGCAGTTAGTTGTAATGTAACGCAACTGAGCACCGTGAACAGGGCTTCAATATGTAATGTGTTGTCTTTTACTGTTTTAAATTATAATGTTTATAGAGTCTAAATGATTTTCAAATAATTGTATTCTGTTTAATTTTAGATTCTAGGCAGTTTCTCAACATTTTTGAAACGGTTTCAACAGCAAGATGGCAACTCCAGTGCAAGCAAAAAACAAAAGAAAACAAAACACTAATACTTTATTGCAGCCTCTCAGTACATGCTTAGTGTCAGGAACCCCACAATACTTTCTTAGCGTCTGGCATGCCTAGTTCCCCCTTAGGCTAGGATCAAAGTGCTTAGTTGCATTGCAGAAAAATTCTGCATGTCGACTTACTGCTCATATAACTATGGGTCTGTTCACAGTAATGTATTGCGTTAGTCTAACTTGCTGTCCTCCCCACTCACCTCGGGCGCTGTGTGAAGTCACTTTTGTGGCATTCTGTTGCCCCAACCCCCTTATAGAATCAAACACGTTGCTAGCCTGCAAGCTAACCGCGCCTGTACAGCTACGGCGCTATGTGTATGAGGCAAGTGTCATGAAGCTCTCAACTGCCGAATTCTCCCTTCACTTAATAAAGCATTGTGGAGCTTCTTACAAACGTGCAGAACACTCCCCTCTGCTGGTAAGGACAGAAAAAACTGTCGGTAATGTTTTGATAAATCTGGCCCAGTGTTCCTTTAGTATTTGGCAGACCTCCAATTCCTCTACATTTTATTGTCAGGCAGACCCCTAGTTTTGTGTTTAACTAAAACCTGCCCCTTCCCACAAGAGACCACTCCAAGGGCTTTGATATGCAGGACCGGAGGGGTGACACTGGTTTGCTACGGGTAGCAAATAGGTAAAAGATGGCCTTGCATGAGAGTCTGACCATTGGCCAGTTTCAGATAGTAATTCAGGAATAAAGTGCAGTAAATTGAACAAGAAATATTTAAAGTATTTCAAATAAAAGTCTTCTACATTGCAATTTGTTTATATAAGGTATTTATAGCTCATGCCCTGAAAAACAGAGATGTGTTAACATGCTGAAAATCAAATGTACACATTGAGTTATAAATCCAGTGAACTGTAAATGGAATTCTGAGCTCTCTCAGTGTTTAATTAGCCACAAGGAGATTTATGTTTATGCTTCATTAAGCCAAAATAACTGAACCAATAATTAAGTGGCCAGCATTAGAGGACAGTATCACTAGGATGGGCAATATGGAGGTGAACATACCAGTTTGACAAGCTATTTGAAATAAAGTACATTGTACACAATATTATTAGAGTACAATTATAAAAACTGGAACAAAACCAAAACATATCCCTTGAAGTTTGTTGGAAACATTTATTTTCTCTCTGGTTATTTCCACATATGTTGCACAGATTGTTAATATGTGTCTAAGCGCACCACTTTAAAGCCTCCTGTTTCTACTTTGCTCCAGGTAATTATTGTCCGGGGTGCTTAGTTTTCAAAAATAGTGATCAACCATGCACAAATGCAACATAAAGTATAACCTCTAAATGACTGCTATTTTTCATATCTTCCACTTTATTCATGCAACAGCTTTGCTCAGATTTACAGGAATTTGCTTAAAGGACACCCGAGGTGACGTGTGACATGATGAGATAGACATGTGCATGTACAGTGCCAAGCACACAAATAACTAGGCTATGTTCCTTTATTACTTTCTATGCCTGAAAGAGTAAAAGATTAGGAATGCAAGTGACAGTTTCTGGCCAGGTCAGGACCGGGTCAGACTACAGTGTCACCTCAAGGAATTACAGCTAGAAGACACTTTCCTTGTAGAAAATGGCTTCTGGGAGCAGAAAAGAGATAAAAAGGGACAATAGTTCATAGATATTAGCTCTGGCGTACTTCAATGAATGTGTCATTGAGAACAGGCCATGAAACAGTAAAAACTTAAAAATTAGATGTAAATATAAAATAAAATTGAGGGATAACTTAAAAAGTAATTTTTAGGAGGAGGAGAATAGATACAATTGTTTATCTCGTAATTTTTTTCACCTCGGATTTTCTTTAACTGGCATTAGTCATCATACAGAAGAAGAAACAAATGCCTAAAGGGAAGGTCCGAGCTAATTAAAAAGAAAAAAAGATCTACTTACCTGAGGCTCCCTCCAGCCCCTGGCAGCTGTCCTGTGCACTTGCCGCATCTTGCCGGTGGCCCGGGGTCCCCTCCGGTGCAGATGCCGACCTCGCCAGGTTGGCATCTACTGTGCCTGCGCAAGAGCCGCTCTCAGTCCCCCTCACATGGTCTGGAATGTACTGCACAGGCGCAGTAGTTCTGCCCCTGCACAGAACACATGAGCATGACCGCGAGCAGCTCTCGCCCAGGCACAGTAGATACCAATCGGCATCTGCTCTGGAGGGACCACCTGCTGAGAGCGGAGCTGTGGCAAGGACATAGGATGGCTGCCAGGGGCTGGAGGAAGCCCTGGGTAAGTAGATCTTTTCTTCTTTTTTTTAAATTTTAGCTCAGATCTGTCCTTTAAAGTGAGCCTCAGTCAGTGGCGTAGCAATATGGGGTGCAGAGGTAGCAACCGCATCGGAGCCCTTGGGCCAGAGGGGCCCCAAGGAACCCTCCCTCAAGCACAATATTAGCTCTCTATTGGTCCTATGCTGGTAATAATCACTTCTATAGATGCTTTAAATAGTAGTAATCGTTAAACTGTTCCCCATCCCCTTCTTGCACCTCTGACACTGTAGAAATCCTTGGGAGGTTTTGATGCGCCATATTAATTGTTATGTATAGAGTGCTTGGGGGCCCCATGTAAAACTTGCACCGGGGTCCATAGCTTCTAGGCTACGCCACTGGCCTCAGTAAAAGATGTATTAGGACTAACAGGCCAAGGTAACTAGAGTCATGGACAGAAGTATCCCCGTAGGTCAGAACCTCATAGTAAGTTGGTTAGTTACAGTAGCCCTCTAACCAGAAAAAGTGGCCTACTACTACTCTGCTGCAAGTGGCTACCAGGTTGCACCTTGAGAATACCCCTCCTAGAGACAAGAAGAAGACAGTGAACCTTGTAGTGTAGAGAGGAAAAAGGATAACAAAAATGCATGCGTTAATTGTGACAATGATTGACAGTATGCTTCACTCTAAAGGCTCATACACACATCAGACCATAGTCTTTTGAAAATGAAAGATCACAGACCAATTTTACCCCCTTGCATGTAGTATGAGAGCCATACCCACACAGTCTATTCTATGGAGCTGAATTCCCCATCAGATATAAATCTTTGCAAGATGCTGCACACAAAGATGCTGTAGACATTCAAAAGATCAGTATCTGCAAAAGATCAGTTCCTGCAAAAGATCTGTTCCTGCAAAATGCATTCATAGTCTATGAGATCTGCAGATCATCATACACACCTTGTTTAAAAGACATTCATCTGCAGATCAGATCCACCAGGATGGATTTTCAGATCTGCAGATGATTGTCTGATCTGCAGATGAATGTCAGTTAAACAGTTAAACAAGGTGTGTATGATGATCTGCAGATCTCATAGACTATGAATGCAATTTGCAGGAACGGATCTTTGGCAGAAATAGATCTTTTGCAGATACTGATCTTTTGTGTCTGTACAGCATCTGTGTGTGCAGCATCTTGCAAAGATTTTTTTCTGATGGGGAGTTCAGCTCCATAGAAAATACTGTGAAGGTATGGCTCTCATACTACATGGAAGCGGGTAAAATTGGTCTGTGATCTTTCATTTTCAAAAGACTATGGTCTTTTGAAAATGAAAGATCACAGACCAATTTTACCTCCTCGGATGTAGGGACACAGAGCTTCTCCACGGCGCTGATCATCGCCCTGACGCCATCCATATGGGCTCTCGGACGGACCGAAACGCTGCTCCAGGCTCATGCTGCTTCCACCTAGAGCCTGCTCCGGCTAGCCCACAGGATGCTGCCCCCTGCTACCGCTCCGGCATTCAGCCTGCAGGCGGGACCACACTAGCAGCTCTCCACCACTGCTGCTGTGACCTGGATCAGCGTCTGATCCCCGACTGCCCGACTGCTGCCCCGAGCTAGCCCCTCCAGCCAACGCCACAACAGGAGGCCCCAGAGACCTCACACCTAAGCAGGCTCACTGGAGAGCTGCTGATCCAGAGCTCAGCGTCCACGTGGAGCGGGTCGTAGGGACTACTGTACCCCCGCTACCCAGGGCGACCAGGACGCCACCAGCACTGAAGGAGCACCCCGGGATTGACAAGGCCCCTCCACCACGTGGGCCGCTGCCTAGGAGTCCAGGACGCCAGCCCGCAGCATGGGGGACACTCATTTCCACAGAAGGCCTGACCACCGCCGCTTCCTGCTGGGCCTCCCACATAGAAGAGATCCCCAGCAGAGCTCGGGTGAGGGTTTCCACCAGCCGCAGCCCCCAGCCTGCTCGGCCACCCAACTACTACCTCAGCCACTGTTGAGGACCGTGTCAGCCTGCACCACCACCTAGCTCTGAAGACCAGCTGCCCACCTTCCTACATTGGGGAACCGGACCACAAGGATGGACTCTTGAACTGATCGTCGGAACCAGGGGTCTGTTTTTAGTTTGCAGCCCTAAAATGCCTCTGTCTCTCTCCTCTTGCCTGGTTCTTTCTCCTTCTTCCTCAGTCTCTCTTTAGCTATCCCTTCTCTCTATCTCTCTTTCTCTATCCACTCTTTTCAGGACACTGCGGGGCATCTGGAACTGCTGTGGAGCGAGCGAGCGCCGTCGATAGTTGGCAGGCTGCTCCCCTCACATAGCACTCCAGACTTCCCCACGTGTCCTTCACTATGGTTATGTGCATTATGTATATATAGGTAGGTGCTTACTGTGTATACTGTACCTGATTGTATGTGTTGGATCGCATGTATGTGTTTGTACCATCTCCGACCCTGTATGAGCCAAAAATAATTCCCGGTACAACCCCCGTTGTACTTGGCGAAATAAATATGATTCTGATTCTGAAAACCAACACCTGTTAAGGTTTTCCTGTCAGTCTGAATATAGGCAGCTACCTGGCCAGTTTTACCACTTCCATGTGGTATGAGAGTTTACCTACACAATCTGTAGCAATTTGACATGTGTTGGCCCTTATACTACATGACAGTGGTAAAATTAACCAGGGATTGGCCGTGTATGTTCTAATGTGTGGTAGTCCTTTTCTGAAACGTACTATGCATTACTGGAACATATAGGCACAGAATGCACCTGTGTAAAGTGTCAGCAAGGACATTGCTGTATGAAATTGTTATTTGAATTCATACTACATGGCCTTCACACAAACACACACGCACACTGTGTAAAAATAGAGTAAATACGCAGGGCACAGAGGCCAAGGTATTAGTCACTGTCTGCAACAAATTCATACTAGGACATATAGTTCCGCCACCACTACCAGTACATAGAATGTTGGTCTACATGAACTGCAAGCAGTTCTCTTGTTCTTGTCCTTATTGTGAGCTAAGACTGGTATCTGTGTTAACCCTTGTCAAACATACCCAATAGCATCATTTGCTTATCTAGCCCAAACTTTCCCCCCCCCGTTTTTATTTTTTAATAATATCAGAAAAGGTTAGAACATCCGTCAGTTATGTTTTGCTGGCTACATTTCCAACAGGAATACATTAGTCATCTCCCACACAGGTCTTTCTTTTGTTAATTGCAAATTCACCACTATGACGATGAGATACTTTATTGCATTTCCTCTTGGGACATGACCCCTTGTATTGTATTTACTTCTGATGTGAATGGTCCAGGCTTAATTTCCAAAGTATACTCGATATTATGGTATGATTCATGTTATTCTTTCTATGAAAATATGGTCTATAGCATTTATTATCCCACCCATCTCCGATTGAGTGGGAAATGATATTTACTGGTATGGATATGGCCTCTAACAATGTCATCATTAGGGAAAAAATCTCTAAGATATTTTACGAATGATAAAGTGTTTTCACTGTACTGGTGTGAATGTGAACACAGCTCATTGTTGGCGGTATTGCCCCGCAGTACTAGATATGCAGTTTGTTTTCAGGAAATATTGACAACTTTTGAGCTACGAATAGTTCCTGACCCTTATGTTGCTTTTTTAGTAGAAACAAAAATCGCTCAATTTTCCAAGCACTAAAATATCTTATTTTCCCATTTCTTTGTGCAGCAACTGGATGCTTAATTGCCAAGCATTAGAAGGGTACCTTTCCCCCACACGGGGTGTTACTGGATAGAATGTGGTGGATTTACTGGTATCACATGGAAAAAAAAGTTCTATTCCTTGAAATAAAATCTGGGCACCCTGGATCACTAGATTCCCATTGGGTCAGCTCTCTCAACCCCATCCAGAGACTGATGGTGGAGGGGAGCAGGATCTCCTGAAAAACCCTGCCCCAGGACTTGACGCCAGTCAGCGTCAGGCCGGCCTGGGGCTGCCGCCGCATTCACGTCGGCCTGAAGCTGTCGTTAGGTAGTTAAAGAGAAACTGTGACCAAGAATTGAACTTAATCCCAATCAGTAGCTGATATCCCCTTTCCCATGAGAAATATTTTTCTTTTCAGAAACGGATCATCAAGGGGCTCTGTATGGCTGATATTGTGGTGAAACCCCTCCCCACAGTGTGATGTCAGGACCTGTCTGTGAACCTCATTGCATTGTGGGAAATAACAGCTGTTTACAGCTGGTTCCAACTGCCAAAAAAGCAAGCAGCATCTCCTGCAACTGACATCATCTGCCACTGCCAACGGTAAAAATGTTACCATGTGATAAATGTCAGAATGTAAATCAGGGAAAGGAAAGCTTTTACAATGGGCAAACACTGACTAATTCATTTATACATAATTATTGTAAAAATAAAGCACTTTTTTTATTACATTATTTTCAATAGAGTTCCTCTTTAAAGCCGTCATATGTTCCCTGGATTTCTCATGTGCTGTTATGTCATACTGCTAAATGCTTTATATGTTGCCTCGTTTCAAGATATTATGCCCTGTTTGATGCCTACATTTTGCAATATTTCTGTGATTGTTATTTCCTACTGCAGATTTTCCAATAAAATATTATAGTTTGAAAAAAAAGGAATACATTAGTCAATATTTTTTATAATAGATTAGAGATTAAATTTACTGAAAATGTAAAAAGCTGAAGAAAGGCTATTTAAAATGAAGCACCCCTGATTGGAAGGCTAGTGCACACATGGCTGTGAGTGAAAGGGTGAGTTTTCTGTCATGTGCGTTTTTAGTGCGTTTGCGTGTTTGTTTGTTTTTTACTGCATATGTGTTTTTCTAGCGTTTTGCATGCGTTTTTATGCATTTGCGGTTCACATATACAAAATGCATAAGCATTTTGTATGTGTTTTTCAATTGCGTTTTAGGCAAATCACTAGGAAGACAACAGGAAGTGGAAATACATCACAGAACAATTTAAAAAAAAAACGCATATAAAAATGCATGAAAAACGCATACAAACTGCAATACATTGCTTTACCAATGACTTTCATTATGTGCATTTTTGATGCGTTTTTAAAAATCATGCAACAAAACCAGCGTTTTTAAAAACATGTTTCAAAACGCTTACAAAACGCATATAAGTTTTTTATATGCGTTTTTTTATGCGGCCCATTGACTTCCATTAGCGGCAAACACACAGTGTTTTCCGCAACGATAGCGTTTCTGCTAAGTGTGTTTCCAGCCGAAGTTTGATTTGATTAGGAAGGCAGTGAGCCACTGTAATATGCACAAACTGCCAAGATCTCTTCCACATCACATCAGACTGTGATCTCCTTTTAGGTACAATTAGTGACATGACCATGTAGCCTAAAGTGCTGCAGAAGATGCCAGCTATTTATAAATACATAATGCTAATCATATCTTCTATAATAAAACCATAAGTCACTGCATCCTCCATCTGCCGCATGCATCCGTGTCAATTTTGGATGCTCGTTCAGGCTCAGGGGCTGCTGGGGCTCCTGATAGGCTGCTCAGGCAGAGGGGTGCAATCCGGAGCTTGGGAGAAAAGCATAGTGGACTGTTTGTGTGTGTGTGGGGGGGGGGGGGGGGGAGTAAACAGACTGGGCTACCAATTCTAGCTCCCATTATTTTAACTGACCTAAGGTCTAATTAATAATAATACAGCAGGTACATCATGATTAGAATATTACTGTGGTAGGGCTTACATAATGAGCTCCTAAAGGGATAGTCAATTATATGATTACTGTATGTATTCTGTAACGCGCTGCAGACAATGTCAGTGCTGTATAAAAAAAATAGAGAAATTAGATTATGACTATGGTAGTAATTAAATAGTGAGCTCCTTTGAAGGACAATCAGTGACATAATTATGTACTCTTAGGGCTGAGACACACCAGAAAAGCTCCCCAAACGTTAGAGGTTTCAAAAGCTCTTCCCAATGTAATGCTATGGTTTTTTTTTTACAAAACCTCATTGCTCCAGTGTGCATAGACACATAGGATAACATTAGCAGGAGGTTTCAAAAACTCAAAACGCTCAGAAAAACTCCTCTGGTGTGCACCAGCCTGGTGCACACCAGAGGAGTTTTTCTGAGCATTTTGAGTTTAGAGTCCGTTTCCACTTGTGTGAATCTGCATGCGTTTTCTGCATGCAGATTCGCATAACCAATACAAGTGTATGGGCCTGTTTCCACTTGTCAGAAATCCTGTGCAGTTTTGTGTGCAGGAAAAATCTGCACGGCAGAGCCATCAGAATTCGATTCGCATACAATGTATTTAATAGGAAATTCGCATGTGTTTTCGTATGCGAATTCTACCACAAATTTTACCCCAAATTTTACCGTGAATTCGCAGGCGTTTTCGAATAAGATCAATGTAAAAGCACACAGGCACTGACATAGTTAAATTCGCATACTTACTAAAATATGTGAAAACGCCCGCAAATTCGCGCAAAAATTTGCATCTGCACAAGTGGAAACGGGCCCTTAATCACTGTGGAAGATGTCAGCATTACATACAATGTATGCAAATAAAAATGCATAATAATATATAGCAGGGACATTAAACTATGAGCATGGTAGAAATTAGATTATTATGAGATCCTCTGAGGACAGTCAGTGACATGACTATGTACTCTGTAACGTGCTATGGAACATGCCAGTACAATATAAATGAAAAATAATAAGGTAGGGCATTTGACTATGGTAGTGATTAGATTGTGAACTAATCAAAAAGGACAGACAGTGACTTGTGAATATACTCTATAAAGTGCTGCAGAAAAAATGCCAGCACCATGTAAATATATAATGATGAAATATTAGATGTTAGACTAGGACTATGGTAGGGATTACATTTTGAGCTCCTGTGAAGACAGTTAATTATGTACATGACTTTGTATACTGTGAAGCACTAGAGAAGATGCCAGTGCTATATGAATACATAATGATGATGATGATAATAATAATAATATGTAATAGGTAGGCATCAAGAGACATAGAAGGATATACAGTATATGGGGTGAGTAAGTTGGTAGGTAGGAGCCTGAAGATGGGTTAGAAAAGTGGAAGCATAGTGGAGGCAGGCTCAGGAAAGGTGAATTGAAAGGTAGGTTAGGCCTGTTGTGGCTCCTTTACCATTAGAGGGTCACAGCAGCAAAATTACACATGGAGGGAGAAAATGGTAGATGCCGTGAAGTGCATTAAAGAGTGAACACATTGATGTCTGAAAAAAACATGCAGGTCGGGTTTGTCTGTTGTGGATGGTAATGCGGCAGATACAGTGCCTTGCAAAAGTATTCACCCCTTGGTTTGGTAACTATTTTGGTATATTGCAACCTGTAATTTTACTGCTTCTTAATCTTATTTTTTATGTGATGGAGCTACACAAAAAGTTGGTGAAGTGAAACGCGAAAACATATATACAGTGGGTTGCAAAAGTATTCGGCCCCCTTGAAGTTTTCCACATTTTGTCATATTACTGCCACAAACATGAATCAATTTTATTGGAATTCCATGTGAAAGACCAATACAAAGTGGTGTACATGTGAAAAGTGGAACGAAAATCTTACATGATTCCAAACATTTTTTACAAATCAATAACTGCAAAGTGGGGTGTGCGTAATTATTCAGCCCCCTTTGGTCTGAGTGCAGTTAGTTGCCCATAGACATTGCCTGATGAGTGCTAATGACTGAATAGAGTGCACCTCTATTAGATTAGTGCAATCTAATGTCAGTACAAATACAGCTGCTCTGTGACGGCCTCAGGGGTTGTCTAAGAGAATATTGAGAGCAACAACACCATGAAGTCCAAAGAACACACCAGACAGGTCAGGGATAAAGTTATTTAGAAATTTAAAGCAGACTTAGACTACAAAAAGATTTCCAAAGCCTTGAGCATCCCACGGAGCGCTGTTCAAGTGATCATTCAGAAATGGAAGGAGTATGGCACAGCTGTAAACCTACCAAGATAAGGCCGTCCACCTAAACTCACAGGTCGAACAAGGAGAGCGCTGATCAGAAATGATATCAAGAGGCCCATGGTGACTCTGGAGGAGCTGCAGAGATCTACAGCTCAGGCAGGGGAATCTGTCCATAGAACTATTAGTCATGCACTGCACAAAGTTGGCCTTTATGGAAGAGTGGCAAGAAGAAAGCCATTGTTAACAGAAAAGCATAAGAAGTCCCGTTTGCAGTTTGCCACAAGCCATGTGGGGGACACAGCAAACATGTGGAAGAAGGTGCTCTGGTCAGATGAGACCAAAATGGAACTTTTTGGCCAAAATGCAAAACGCTATGTGTGGCGGAAAACTAACACTGCACATCACTCAGAATGCACCATCTCCACTGTCAAATATGGTGGTGGCAGCATCATGCTCTGGGGTGCTTCTCTTCAGCAGGGACAGGGAAGCTGGTCAGAGTTGATGGGAAGATGGATGGAACCAACAGGACAATCTTGGAAGAAAACCTCTTGGAGTCTGAAAAAGACTTGAGACTCAGGCTGAGGTTCACCTTCCAGCAGGACAATGACCCTAAACATAAAGCCAGGACAACAATGGAATGGTTTAACCACTTGCCGACCGCCTTAAGCTGATGGGCGGCGGCAAGGGCTGGGCCTAAACGACCGCAATACGCCCATCGGCGGTGGCGGCGGTGGCGGCGGCGGGCGTGGTTATGCGGCGATCGCGTCATTCGTGACGTGATCAGCCGCCGGCGACTGGCTCCGCCCCCTCGCGCTGTAACCTGCCGGCCGTTCGGAAGCGCCGGCGGGTTACTAGCACCCGGATCGCCGCTGACACATTGTATAATAGGCTTTGTAATGTATACAAAGCCTATTATACAGGCTGCCTCCTGCCCTGGTGGTCCCAGTGTCCGAGGGGCCACCAGGGCAGGCTGCAGCCACCCTAGTCTGCACCCAAGCACACTGATTTCCCCCCCCGCCCCCTGATTGCCCACAGCACCCCTCAGACCCCCCCTTGCCCACCCCCCAGACCACTGTTAGCACCCAGTCACCCCCCTAATCACCCATCAATCACTCCCTGTCACTATCTGTCAACGCTATTTTTTTTTAACCCTAAACTGCCCCCTGCTCCCTCCTGATCACCCCCCCCACCCCTCAGATTCTCCCCAGACCCCCCCCCCCCCGTGTACTGTATGCCTCTATCCCCCCTGTAATAACCCACTGATCACCTGTCAATCACCTATCAATCACCCATCAATCACCCCCTGTCACTGCCACCCATCAATCAGCCCCTAACCTGCCCCTTGCGAGCAATCTGATCACCCACCCACACCAATAGATCGCCCGCAGATCCGACATCAGATCACCTCCCAAGTGCAGTGTTTACATCTGTTCTCTCCTCTAAACACCCACTAATTACCCATCAATCACCCCCTATCACCACCTGTCACTGTTACCCATCAGATTAGACCCTAATCTGCCCCTTGCGGGCACCCAATCACCCACCCACACGCTCATATTGCCCTCAGACCCCTCCTTATCAATTCGCCAGTGCATTATTTACATCTGTTCTTCCCTGTAATAACTCACTGATCACCTGTCAATCACCTATCAATCACCCCCTGTCACTGCCACCCATCAATCATCCCCTGTCACTGCCACCCATCAATCATCCCCTGTCACTGCCACCCATCAATCAGCCCCTAACCTGCGCCTTGCGGGCAATCTGATCACCCACCCACACCAATAGATCGCCCGCAGATCCGACATCAGATCACCTCCCAAGTGCAGTGTTTTCATCTGTTCTCTCCTCTAAACACCCACTAATTACCCATCAATCACCCATCAATCACCCCCTATCACCACCTGTCACTGTTACCCATCAGATTAGACCCTAATCTGCCCCTTGCAGGCACCCAATCACGCACCCACACGCTCAGATTGCCCTCAGACCCCCCCTTATCAATTTGCCAGTGCATTATTTACATCTGTTCTTCCCTGTAATAACCCACTGATCACCTGTCAATCACCTATCAATCACCCATCAATCACCCCCGTCACTGCCACCCATCAATCACCCCCTGTCACCGCCACCCATAAATCAGCCCCTAACCTGCCCCTTGCGGACAATCTGATCACCCACCCTCACCATCAGATTGCCCCAGACCTACCCTCAGATCACCACCAAAGTGCATTGTTTACATCTGTTCTGCCATCTAATCACCCACTGATCACCCATCAATCAACCCCTGTAACTGATACCCATCAAATTAGACCCCTATCTGCCCCTAGGGCACCCAATCACCTGCCCACACCCTCAGAACGCCCTCAGACCCCAGCCCTGATCACCTCGCCAGTGCATTGCTTGCATCTATTTCCCCCCTCTAATCACACCTTGAGACACCCATCAATCACCTCCTGTCACCACCTGTCACCCCCTAGCACACCTACCCATCAGGTCAGGCCCTAATTTGTCCCGTGTGGGCTCCTGATCACTCGGCCAAACCCTCAGATCCCCCTCAGACCCCCTTCCGATCACCTCCCCAGTGCATTGATTGCATCTATTTTCCCCTCTAACCACCCCCTGAGACACCCATCAATCATCTCCTGTCACCCCCTTGCACTCCTATCCATCAGATCAGGCCCAATACAACCTGTCATCTAAGAGGTGTGGAAGTCACTTACTTACCAATACACCAAGATTTCAAAAATAAGTCAGGAGATGAAAAGAAAAACAACTTATGGCTTTATTCAAAAATGGCACATGTATACATGAGGGAAACCCAGTTAAGCCTAGCAAAAGGGTCAAGGCAGTTTAAGGTTTCTGAAACAACTTCCGCTGTGCACCAGTTCTTATACTCCAAATTACGTGGTCATGATGTAATTTACTTGTCCAATAATAATGTGTGTCTCCGAGGGTCTTCTTCTTTCACTCCAAGAGGGTGGAGAATTCCCACAGCCTTGCACCTGGTCTGGACTACAGCACACAATCTCTCCGACATCCTGTTCTCATAGTTATTTTCAAGGCCTTTAGTAGTGTGTCTTGAACCATCTCCCGATGGGAGGTTGCAGTGCCAGGCACGCCATATCAGTTTAGAAATTCCTGAGAAGACAAAAAACTCACACAGTACCAGGTCTTGGCTAGAGCATGTCTGTAATGAAAGAATCTAAGACTAACTTTAAAGGGTAACTCTATTCATCTGAATCATCTGTGTTACATTAGCCTTATTAAACATTGGTGACACCTTATATCTATTAAGTGCATATATATGAAACTTGGATTAACATACAGCTATGACATTAACATACCCCCCCTGTTGCACATATATATGTATAAGGTGGCAAAGGGTTCAACTACATAGACTTGAAACGCTTCTTAAATAATGGAAGCTAGCAGTTGCTTTCATCGTAGCCTTGTAGCATTGCAAAATATATATGTTTAACGCCTACTGCTTCTAGTGTACTATCTTATCAGATATCAAACAATTTACACAACTGAGAAGTTAATTTTTGGGAATTTGTGCTTCCCCATAAAGCTGTCCTCCTCCTCACTGTCATTGTATTCCTCGTGTTGGAGTGAAAACATGGCTGCATCAGTTTTCTGCTTTATGAAACTGCCCAAGTATTTCCTGGCCAGGGGTATGACACAACAAGCCAAAAACTGAACATGAGTATCACAATAAGTATCATGGTACCAACATTTTTTAGGAAACCCTTCCAGTTTCCAAACCAATCATTGAACCATTTTGTAAAGGAATCTGATACACCAGAGTTTCTTTTTAACTCGTCAGATAGGTCAGTCAGTTTCCTCAAAGCTTCTGTCACCCGTCCATCAGGGCCAGTTTCACTGGGAATGTAGGTACAGCAGGCCCCGCCCAGTCCCAGAAATTTGCAAACTCCTCCTTTTTCGGCAAGCATCATGTCCAGACTCATTCTGTTTTGAAATGTCATTTTGGAGTTTGGGCCTAACTTATTAACTATGCCCTGCAGAGCATCACGCGTGAAATTCACAAATCTTTGCTGATTGTAATATATGTAGTTTATCCACTCCACGTTTTTGTTAATGGTGATCTGTGGAATCAAAGACTCAAACCCTGCCCACACCGGGTTTCTGGCCTTAAATTCATCTGGAACCCCTCTGGGGACACCTATTGCATCCAAAAAGACATGTGGGTCCAGGTTACCTTTAAGTTCTCTCTTAAAGATCTTGTGGGCTTCTTTTTCAAAATCCTGGTCACTCTCTCTAAACATATGTATGGGCATAATGAGTTTGGCCAGTGCACAGTGACCTTTCCACACTGGTGGCAATCTAGGGCGTAATTTAAGATCACCGCACAACCAGTAGATATCACCAAGGGAGTGTGTCTGATGAAATAGTAGGAAAGGGTCTGCTTGCTTCATTACAGCACAGTAACCAGGGGGAAATTCACCCACATCTACTCCACCTGAATTGGTACTGTTATGACAGGTATAGTTACCCTTGTACACAGTTGCTGAGTGGTCAATTTGATCAGGGGTACCTTCCTTTAATGGGTATCGGTCTATCCACATTTTACAGAGTGGATCTGTTGTGGCTGGGGTCTGACCTTTACTCCTATAGAGTGACAGAAAACATTTCTCACCCCCTTCTGGAAGGGGAAGTGGCACAGTGCCAAGGTGTGGCCTTGCTCCTGCACATACATAACAATCCGACATATTGTGTTGCTTGACTGTGTACCTCATCCATTCAAGCCACATGTTAGTATCTGAATATCCTGTCTCCATGGCAATGGTCTCCTCAAATGTAGGGTTAGCCAGGGCCTGTACCCATGGTTCCTGATCCTCATGCTCCATGACTTTAAACTCAGGGTTTTTGTACATGTCCCTGAGCGAAAACTTCCCCAGAGGCCCCCCTGTATACCCTGGGACATGCATGCCTATCACATACGTTCCTGCATCTCCAGGGCTCGGGTTTTCTATATTCAGGGTCAGGCACTGGGAACTATCTATTAGTTTTCCAGGCATACAGGCTCCCCCAGCTGTTGTTAAGGTCATCCTTGAGCGAAGGGGCACCCCATTTCTGTCAACCCAAGTCATGACAGGGTCAGGTCTGTATCCCCAGTCAGTACCTGTGTTCCAGGCAGCTGCTTTCCAAGAACTACATTTATACCCCCAATGGTCATCAGTCACACAAATGAAAAATTGTCCTTTTTCATAAAGGCTGCAGTGCCAATTACAACATTGCACAACCTGGCAGTAGTCAAAGGTGTAAGTCGCCACTTGTATTTGTGAAGAATTATACCAGAACACTAAGCTCTGGTGTTCTCTTGTTACAGCAACCTGTCCTCTTCGCATCAGTCCTATATTTATGGCATCCCGTTTAACCCTTGGTCAGTTGTGAGGTACATTATCAGTTTGTGGAAAGGCTGAAGGAGGTGTTTGGAAATGCTCTATGGCTTCTAACACTATCCACAATGCCCCAATGAAAAGCATAGAAATAATGACTCCCTTTCCACTTGGAGTCTTAAGGTATCCTGTATCCAAGATTCCCATTTCTTCTCTCTTTTTATATATATATATATATATATATATATATATATATATATATATATATATATTTTTTTTTTTTTTTAAAAGAACTCTGGGAATTAAGCGGGCCCCAACTCTCCCTAATCTAGCTCCTCAATCATCCTGTTCAGGGCTTGTGCCCGCTTTGAATGGAGGAAAATCTCTAATATTCCCTCCACCCGCTGTGACGTTGTCTTGACTGGAGCTCAGGCAAATGTTCCTCACACTCCAGGGCCCAGGAGCCAACACCTCCCGTCACAGGATGCTGTCTATTCTGTCCCTGAACAGGGAATGGGTGCCCTTTTGCAGTGAGTTCAATGTAATCCAGTGCAATGGTATGAAAGGGGTAATGTGGTGTAGGTGTTTTACCAATAGGTGGCTTTAATCCCTTTCCTGTGTTGTGCTGGGCACATACAGTGCATTGTGAGACAAACTTTTTTAAAAAAGATACTTATGCCCAGACAGTAAAAATGTTTGGTGGCTATGGCCATCATACCACCCGTTGAGACATGGGTGACCCCATGTAACACAAGAGCCAATAATCTGTACAAAAGTCTGGGAAGGCATAAGGCATCATTGACACAGAGGAGGCCGCTATCATTAACTGTTGCATGTGCCCTTCCCCACTGAGCCTTTTCAGCTGCTGGTGCAGTGTTCTGGAATTCCACTAAGAGATCAGTGGTGATCGCTGCAGAGGATGGAATGATTAGAGGGGAGGGGGCTGATGGCAGAGGGGGATCAGTGGCAGGGAGTGAAGGGGAGGCGGCAGCTGTGGTGGGCAGATGGGATGGGATGGCTCAGAAGTTGGGAGAGGGCGCAGCGCCGCCAATTTCGCCTCAGCATCTGCAAGATTGTTGCCACGGGTAACGTCAGAGTCATCACGCATGTGTGCCATGCAGTTTACCACAGCTACCTGCGAGGGCAGCAGTACACTATAAAGGAGCTGTTGCAATAAGTCTTTATGGCGGACTGGTTTCCCAGCCGCAGTTAACATGCCACGGTTCTGCCACTGTGCAGCGTAGGTATGGCAAGCAGAAAACGCATACTGGCTGTCAGTGTAAACAGTGAGAACTTCACCCTTGTGCAACGCACAGGCTCAAGTGAGTGCATGAATCTCTGCAGCTTGTGCGGAGTAGGAGATTGGTAAAGGACCAGACTCCAAAACAGCATCCAGGGTAACAACAGCATATCCCACTCTGTTCACTCCTAAGGCATCTTTGGAGGCAGAGCCATCGACAAAGACGAGCGTACTTCCGGGTATTGGTTTGGACTTCAGGTCTTCTCTGGGCGGAAAGACCTTTTGTGACTCTGTGACACAATCATGCTGGGGCTCAACACCCTCTGCAGCGGGGGTCAGGAGTAAAGTTGCTGGGTTGAGTGTGGTACAGCGTTTCACTGTAAGGTGAGGCTGACCCAGCAAAGTGGCAGTGCAATACAAGTGACGGGCAGGAGTAAGTAACGTCATTTTATCCTGCAACAAAAGAGCATGCACTGCGTGGGGAACAAGAACCTCTAGTGGATGGTAGAGGACCAGGGTGGCCGTTATGTCAACAGCCATCGCAGCAGCAATAACAGCTTGTACACAAGACGGCAAGGCACATGCAACCTGATCCAAAGGCTTAGAATAAAAACCTAGCGGCCTCTGTTTGTCTCTCCAAGTTTGTGTCATCACAGCTGTCATGCATTTATCTTTGCAATCAACATACAGTTTAAAAACCTTCCTGTAATCAGGGAAGGCTAAAACCAGGGGATCTTGCAGCGCAGACTTACACCTCTCAAATGCCATAGTCAAGTCATCTGTCCAGGTGACTTTGTCAGTCATTGCCATTGGGTCAGTGTGGATGGCATTGAACAAAGGCTTAACCAGTGCTGAGCAATGGATAATCCAGGCCCTGCAGTAGTTAAGGGTCCCAAGGAACGTCATCATGTCTTTCTTTGTCACAGGTTTTGGTATATCTTGGATAGCTCGTATCCGCGTATCCTCAATAGTACGTCCTGCACCTGAAATGAGTTGTCCTAAATATTTAACAGTGGGCTGACAGAACTGTAGTTTTTTTTACGTGAGGCCTTGTGGCCCTGTTCTGCTAAGAAACAGAGCAGTTGCACTGTGAGTTGCAGACACCTCTTCTCATCTGGAGCACCTATACACAAATCATCGACATAAATGAGGAGTCTGCAATCATCAGGGACAGGGAAAGATTCTAGAAACCTATTTATCTCTTGTGAAAAGATTGCCGGACTTTCACAGTACCCTTGCGGGAGTCTCGAGTATGTGTACCTTTTCCCTTTAAAGGTAAATGCAAACCAAAATCTGCTGTCAGGATGGAGTTTTATCGGAAAAAAAAAGCGTTTTTTGTAAGGCCGGTACGCACCTTTAGCAACTACAATGACCTCCTCTGAATTTTGTATCAGGCCCACGTCAGTGTCAGATTGTGCCCACAGCTTGTCTGGGACACTGGACAACTCATGTCAGGACGCATCTGCAAAGTCAACATTGTCAGCTTCTTCAGGTCGTTTAGTCAGGTGTATCAGCATTCCCGTGGTCTGAAGGTGGCGTGGGCAGTAAATGCCCTCACCACTTCCTTCTTTCCATTTGTTCAATAGAATCCCGGCCGTGTCCCAACGTCCCCACTGCGGTTTGTACAGTGAAGCATGAGGGGCGGAGTTTGGGACAGCAAACAGCTCATCCTGCAGGATGCCGTCTGTCTCAACACTGTCCCAGCCTGGGATTGAAACCTCATACAGAACATAACCTTCTGCATTTTCCCATAGTCCGGTAATCTCTACACAGACTTTTCTCCTCATCGGGTACTTTTGCTCATAGTCCAAATCCCTGCATCCATTTGCTATGTAATGTGTGGTGACGTGTGCCACACATACTACCTCCTGAAATGTATCAGCCGGACCGGCATCCTGCTGCATCCAGTTCAGGAGTGAATTTGGCAGAATAATACCGTACCAATGCACGTCAGGTGCTTCTGCCATAGGAGCACGATGGATCTGCAGTGACTCTGGACCGGGAGCAATAGTCAACTTCAAATCACCAATCAAGTCTCAGCCACACAGATTAATTGGGCACCTTGCAGAGATTATGAAACTGCAAAACACAGCTCTGCCTGACTTTTCATCTAAAACCTACAACGGTTTAGTGGTTGGGGACACTTCAAACCCATCACCGGCATTGCGTGTAACAACTGTACCCAACTTTTCCCACGGGATATTTAAACCAGTCCCAAGGACAGACCTACATGCACCAATGTCAACCAAAAACTTGATTCTAACACTCGATACAGACAAAAGGATTTCAGGCTTTTTGTGTCAGCATAATCAATCTCAATCACAATAGTGTCACGGCTCAACTCTTCCCTGCCTAGTCATGCAGGCTGGGTTTGTTGCTTGGTTTGATTGGCTGTATTCTCTGGGCAGTCTTGTGCAATGTGATCCCGCTTTCCACAAATGAAACATTCCCCTCTTTCTCGTTTTCCAGCATAGTCACGCACAAATCTACGTGGACGGGGACGAGGACGTGAGACATCTCCGCTGTATGCACCCTCCTCACCCGTGCCCTGGTTGCAGGTGGACAAGGAATAGGAGGCTGCCGCAGCAGGATGTCTCTTCTGTCCCCGTTTTTTTTTTTTTTTTTTTCTCTATCAGAATTTTCTACGCATGCCTGGCATACTCCAAAAACTCTGTCACACTGCACGTACGCCATGTAATCAAATGTTTATGGATTGTCCACTGTAATTCTTCCTTTAAAGCCCTATCAATCTGTGCTTTGAGCTGTTGTTCCCATGGTGTAGTGCCATCAAGCACTGCAGGTTTCTGCAACCCACTGTATTTTTCAAAAGCATCCATGACCCGTGCTACCAGATCATCCACGCTTTCGTTTGCTTTCTGGGAAATCGTAGAAAGCTTGGTAAAATCTGGGGTGATCTTATAAAATGTTATCATTCGTTGGATCAATGCATCCCACCTGGTGGTTAAGGTTGTGCTATCCCAATCCAACTCCACTGGCGGGTCAGTCGCAAGTCGTCCAGGCCCCCATGCACTCCAATTACCCTCGACATTCACCCATCCAGTTCCACAGACTCTTCTCACAACTCTCTCACATTCAGTGGCAGTCAGCTTAAAACTCCGTCTCAACTCAGTCAGTTGTTTAACACATTCAACCACATCCTCTCTCGGGCTTGGTATAGTCTTAATTGCATTCAACATGTCGTCCTCTGTCCAGGGTCTGTAAACATGTATGGTTTGCCCTGCTCCGTTTGGGAGCTCTATCATAGGCATTTGCATTGCGGGTTCAGGATTGCACTTTTCAGTAGGCATTGAAATGGCCACCGCCGGCTGTCGCAATGTGGTGGAAGATGGATATGGTAACATGGCGGAACCCGGGAGCTGTGACATGGCTGCCATCGGGTGCATAAAGATGGCGCCTGGATTATAGGAAGGAAGTTGAGGGTGTGGAAGCGGTGGGTAAATGTTGGTATATTTCGGTGGGGTCTGAGATGGCTGTTCTTCACTATTTGCACTTACTCTCAGATCTCCCGTTGTCACAGCTAACTGATCAACCTCCTGTTTGATGCCCGAGGCTGAGGGTGCTCTGCCTCGGGTTCCTGAGGTTCTTCGCCCCCGCAACTGTCTATCAGACATTGTCACCTCAGTTTGTCTATTAACAGGTTTGGACTTAGTGGGCTCACTGATGTTTCCTGTACTTGAGGAGCGGGCTGGATGTCCTGACTTATGGTCTGGACCCCGCTAAGGGGATTGGGATCTCTGCCTCAGCCTTTGTGCTTCTCCAGCCTCAGCTCCAGGCACATCTCCACTTTCACTTTCACTCTCGCTCTCAACATCCTGCGCAGTCACACTGTGACCATATTCACCCTCCAAATCACTCGCTTTCTTCCCAAAATAAAAGAAGCACAGTTCCCTCTTACGCTTGTCAGCTTCATCTCGCCATTCTCTCGCCAATTGCAAACCATATTTATTCTGCAAAATCAATTTCCCTTTACTTCTC
Source organism: Hyperolius riggenbachi (assembly GCF_040937935.1). NCBI lineage: Eukaryota > Metazoa > Chordata > Amphibia > Anura > Hyperoliidae > Hyperolius > Hyperolius riggenbachi. The sequence continues at coordinate 337,786,098 of NC_090648.1, read as the reverse complement.
TCCTCTATAGCCTTTATCAATGCCCTGCATTGTCTCGGGTGCAAATTGCCCGGGAATTTGAACATCTCATGCCAAACCTCGCATTTCTCCATCAAGCGGGGGTCTTTACGGTGCATGAGAAGTTCATCATCCGTTGCACGGAGAAGTTGAGCTTTAGTTGCATTCTGCCCCATCCTGTCTGACAACTCTACTTCGGGGTACCTGTGACCTGTTTCCTATGATGTGACTGATCAGCCGCCGCTGCCCCCCAGTGGACCGATACTGTGCTGGGGCCGACTTGCTGAATAGTACGCTTCACTGAATGCCGCTGTAACTCGGGCGCGCTTTGCGAGAATTACTACCCAGCCTAGCAAATCAGTGATGATAACCACGGCTATTATCCGGCTTGCACTTGAGCCCTGAATTCAACCCGGCTGTTTTAGCCCTGGATTAGATCCGGCTTGCACTTGAGCCCTGAATTCAACCCGGCTGTTGTAGCCCTGGATTAGATCCGGCTTGCACTTTCGCCCTGGATTACTTTTGCCCTGTGGCTATTGCGTGGTATCCGCTGTTTCTCCTCATCCGGTCAATGAGGATCTATTCCACCTCGCAGATACCACGACTGACAATTTGGTAAAATTGCCAGCTTTTTTACAGATCACAGGTATACCCCGGCTAACTCAATTGTCATGCAGTACTCGAATAAAATCAAATATCTACTTACTTTTTTGATGCAGCTTGATAGCTCTCAGCGTTGACAATCAATTTAATCCACTCAATCCGTGGCCGGCCACACATTCACACACAAACACACCAAAAAAAGGTAAAGCCCGCCGCTCTTCAAAGCATCTCCTGAAATCCTGGTTCTTGGATTCGAGCTCCGTCCCGTCTGGGTATACCACTCCGAGAATTTGCCCCTTTTTACAGGGAATTTTCACCCTGGAGGACTTATTTTGTTGGGATGACTGGGATCATCACCCCCATATTTCAGAGATGTACCCCAGGCGAAACAGAATCGATTCCGGCTTTGAAGGACCAAAATGTGGAAGTCACTTACTTACCAATACACCAAGATTTCAAAAATAAGTCAGGAGATGAAAAGAAAAACAACTTATGGCTTTATTCAAAAATGGCACATGTATACATGAGGGAAACCCAGTTAAGCCTAGCAAAAGGGTCAAGGCAGTTTAAGGTTTCTGAAACAACTTCCGCTGTGCACCAGTTCTTATACTCCAAATTACGTGGTCATGATGTAATTTACTTGTCCAATAATAATGTGTGTCTCCGAGGGTCTTCTTCTTTCACTCCAAGAGGGTGGAGAATTCCCACAGCCTTGCACCTGGTCTGGACTACAGCACACAATCTCTCCGACATCCTGTTCTCATAGTTATTTTCAAGGCCTTTAGTAGTGTGTCTTGAACCATCTCCCGATGGGAGGTTGCAGTGCCAGGCACGCCATATCAGTTTAGAAATTCCTGAGAAGACAAAAAACTCACACAGTACCAGGTCTTGGCTAGAGCATGTCTGTAATGAAAGAATCTAAGACTAACTTTAAAGGCTAACTCTATTCATCTGAATCATCTGTGTTACATTAGCCTTATTAAACATTGGTGACACCTTATATCTATTAAGTGCATATATATGAAACTTGGATTAACATACAGCTATGACATTAACAGAGGCCACCCTGCTTATGACCGGTTCCACAAAATTTGCCCCCTCATAGACCACCTGTCATCAAAATTTGCAGATGCTTATACCCCTGAACAGTCATTTTGAGAAATTTGGTTTCCCGACTACTCACGGTTTTGGGCCCGTAAAATGCCAGGGCAGTAGGAACCCCACAAGTGACCCCATTTTAGAAAAAAGACACCCCAAGGAATTCTGTTAGGTGTATGACGAGTTCATAGAATATTTTATTTTTTTGTCAAAAGTTAGCGGAAATTGATTTTTATTGTTTTTTTCACAAAGTGTCATTTTTCACTAACTTGTGACAAAAAAATAAAATCTTCTATGAACTCACCATACACCTAACGGAATACCTTGGGGTGTCTTCTTTCTAAAATGGGGTCACTTGTGGGGTTCCTATACTGCCCTGGCATTTTAGGGGCCCTAAACCGTGAGGAGTAGTCTAGAAAACAAATGCCTCAAAATAACCTGTGAATAGGACGTTGGGCCCCTTAGCGCACCTAGGCTGCAAAAAAGTGCCACACATGTGGTATCGCCGTACTCAGGAGAAGTAGTATAATGTGTTTTGTGGTGTATTTTTACACATACCCATGCTGGGTGGGAGAAATCTCTCTGTAAATGGACAATTGTGTGTAAAAAACAATCAAAAATGTGTCATTTACAGAGATATTTCTCCCACCCAGCATGGTTAAGTGTAAAAATACACCACAAAACACATTATACTTCTTCTCCTGAGTACGGCGATACCACATGTGTTACACTTTTTTGCAGCCTAACTGTGCTAAGGGCCCCAAAGTCCAATGAGTACCTTTAGGATTTCACAGGTCATTTTGAGACATTTGGGTTCAAGACTACTCCTCACGGTTAAGGCCCCTAAAATGCCAGGGCAGTATAGGAACCCCACAAGTGACCCCATTTTAGAAAGAAGACACCCAAAGGTATTCTGTTAGGAGTATGGTGAGTTCATAGAAGATTTTATTTTTTGTCACAAGTTAGCGGAAATTGATTTGTATTGTTTTTTTTCACAAAGTGTCATTTTCCGCTAACTTGTGACAAAAAAAAACCTTCTATGAACTCACCATACTCCTAACAGAGTACCTTGGGGTGTCTTCATTCTAAAATGGGGTCACTTGTGGGGTTCCTATACTGCCCTGGCATTTTAAGGGCCCTAAACCGTGATGAGTAGTCTAGAATCCAAATGCCTCAAAATGACCTGTGAATAGGACGTTAGGCCCCTTAGCGCACCTAGGTTGCAAAAAAGTGTCACACATGTGGTATCCCCATACTCAGAAGAAGTAGTATAATGTGTTTTGGGGTGTATTTTTATACATACCCATGCTGGGTGGGAGAAATCTCTCTGTAAATGGACAATTGTGTGTAAAAAAAAAAATCAAAAAATTGTCATTTACAGAGATATTTCTCCCACCCAGCATCTGTATGTGTAAAAATACACCCAAAAACACATTATACCACTTCTCCTGAGTACGATGGTACCACATGTGTGGCACTTTTTTGCACCCTAAGTGCGCTAAGGGGCCCAAAGTCCAATGAGTACCTTTAGGATTTCACAGGTCATTTTGCGACATTTGGTTTCAAGACTACTCCTCACGGTTTAGGGCCCCTAAAATGCCAGGGCAGTATAGGAACCCCACAAGCGACCCCATTTTTTAAAGAAGACACCCAAAGGTATTCCGTTAGGAGTATGGTGAGTTCATAGAAGATTTTATTTTTTTGTCAAAAGTTAGCGGAAAATGACACTTTGTGAAAAAAAAAACAATTAAAATCAATTTCCGCTAACTTGTGACAAAAAATAAAATCTTCTATGAACTCACAATACTCCTAACGGAATACCTTGGGGTGTCTTCTTTCTAAAATGGGGTCATTTGTGGGGTTCCTATACTGCCCTGGCATTTTAGGGGCCCTAAACCGTGAGGAGTAGTCTTGAAACCAAATGTCGCAAAATGACCTGTGAAATCCTAAATGTACTCATTGGACTTTGGGCCCTTTAGCGCAGTTAGGGTGCAAAAAAGTGCCACACATGTGGTATCACCGTACTCAGGAGAAGTAGTATAATGTGTTTTGGGATGTATTTTTACACATACCCATGCTGACTGGGAGAAATATCTCTGTAAATAGACAATTGTGTGTAAAAAAAATAATCAAAAGATTGTCATTTACGGAGATATTTCTCCCACCCAGCATGGGTATGTGTAAAAATACACCCCAAAACACATTATACTACTTCTCTTGACTACGGCAATACCACATGTGTGGCCCTTTTTTGCAGCCTAACTGCGCTAAGGGGCCCAAAGTCCAATGAGTATCTTTAGGCTTTACAGGGGTGCTTAAAATTAGGCACCCCCAAAATGCCAGGACAGTGAACACACCCCACAAATGACCCCATTTTGGAAAGTAGACACTTCAAGGTATTCAGAGAGGAGCACAGTGAGTCCCTGGCAGATTTCATTTTTTTTTTTTTTGTTAGTTAGAAGTTAGAAGAAATGGAAACTTTTTTTTATTTATTTTTTTTGTCACAAAGTGTCATTTTCTGCTAACTTGTGACAAAAAATTAAATCTTCTATGAACTCACCATGCCTCTCACTGAATACTTTGGGAGGTCTTCTTTCCAAATTGGGGTCATTTGGGGGGTATTTATACTATCCTGGAATTTTAGCACCTCATGAACCCTGACAGGTGGTCAGAAAAGTCAGAGATGCTTCAAAATGGGAAAATTCACTTTTGGCACCATAGTTTGTAAACACTATAACTTTTACCCAATCCAATAAATATACACTGAATGGGTTTTTTTTAATCAAAGACATGTAGCAGAATAACTTTCGCGCTCAAATGTATAGGAAATTTTACTTTATTTGAAAAATGTCAGCACAGAAAGTTAAAAAAGTCATTTTTTTGACAAAATTCATGTCTTTTTTGATGAATATAATAAAAACTAAAACTCGCAGCAGCAATCAAATAGCACCAAAAGAAAGCTGTATTACTGACAAGAAAAGGAGATAAAATTCATTTAGGTGGTAGGTTGTATGACCGAGCAATAAACCGTGAAAGCTGCAGTGGTCTGAATGGAAAAAAAGGCTCTGGTCCTTAAGGGGCGAAAAGACTGTTGTCCTCAAGTGGTTAAAACAAAACATATTCATGTGTTAGAATGGCCCAGTCAAAGTCCAGATCTAAATCCAATCGAGAATCTGTGGCAAGATCTGAAAACTGCTGTTCACAAACGCTGTCCATCTAATCTGACTGAGCTGGAGCTGTTTTGCAAAGAAGAATGGGCAAAGATTTCAGTCTCTAGATGTGCAAAGCTGGTAGAGACATACCCTAAAAGACTGGCAGCTCTAATTGCACCAAAAGATGGTTCTACAAAGTGTTGACTCAGGGGGTTGAATAATTACGCACACCCCACTTTGCAGTTATTGATTTGTAAAAAATGTTTGGAATCATGTATGATTTTCGTTTCACTTCTCACGTGTACACCACTTTGTATTGGTCTTTCACATGGAATTCCAATAAAATTGATTCATGTTTGTGGCAGTAATGTGACAAAATGTGGAAAACTTCAAGGGGGCCGAATACTTTTGCAAGCCACTGTATATAAAAATAAATTTAAAAACCCTGAAAATTTTCATTTGCGTATGTAATTGCCCCTTTTGCCACAAAGCCCCAAAAATGTCCTGGTGCAACCAATTACCTTCAGACATAACATCATTTTTGAAATGAAGTCCACCTGTGTGCAATGTGTCACATGATATATCATTATAAACACACCTTTTCAGAAATGCCCCAGAGGCTTTAACACCACTAAGCAACATAACATGAAGACCAAGGAACTCTGCGGAGAAGTCAGGGATTAACTTAGGTCCGGAGGGGTTAAGGGCGCTGCGGTCCCCATCCCACATCACAGGTACACTGTTATGACATTACGCTACCTTGTTTCCCCTCTGCACTGATTGACAATAAACATGTTCTCAATTCACGTTCATGGTTTCTTTCTCAGTCTTTGCTGCAACTTGAGGTCTATTGTAGGGGCATAGCAATAGGGGTTACAGAGGTTGTGAACACATCAGAGCCCTTGGGCCAGAGACGCCCTCCCTCACCTGCATTAGCTCTCTATTGGTCCTGTGCTCATTATAATCACTTCTATAAATAGTTTGACTATTTAAATCATTAACAAACTGTTTCCCATCCCCTTCTTGCACCTCTGACACCGTGGATGCCATTGGCAGGTTTTGGTGCGCCGCATAAATTGTTTTGTATAAAGTGCTTAGGGGGCCCCAATGTAAAACTTGCATCGGGAGCCACAGCTCCTTAGCTACGCCACTGCTGCTAAGCGCAGCCATAACAGTTGAGAAGTATAAGTCAGGGTTGGGTTATAAAAATGATCCAAAGCTTTAAATATCCTCCGGAGCACCATTAACTACCTTGGCGGGAATGACGAGCTCAGCTTTTTGAATAAAATTTTCCGTGGGGGGTGCAGCTAGCGCTTGGCTAGCAACATCACCCCCCCCCGATCGCCGCCGGCCCGCTCTGATTCCCCCCCCCGATCGTCGCCGCATACATACGTCAGACGTCATGCCCGATCGTCGCCATAGCAACGCCTGAAGCCGGATGGAGAAGTTGCAGCTCTCACGGGATCGCGGCCAGGTAAGTATCGCCAATGGCGATCGGAGGGGGGGGGACAGTGCCGGGCGACTTAGGGGGAAAGTATAGCTAGCCTAGTGCTAGCTACACTAACTTAAACACATTAAAAAAAAAAAAAAAGTCACCCGCGTCCGCATGGTTGCAATAAATCAGAATCAGAATCATTTTTTAGAATCATTTTTATTTCGCCAAGCACGACTGGGTCGTGCCCGGAATTGGACTTGGCATACAGGGCTGAGAAAAACACAAAACACAGTGTAAATGTTAAACAAAACACAATACAATACAAATACAGTTTCGAACACAATTGCGCTACTGCTATAAAATGTTTTTAACTTTGGACTGCCATAGATCATCATCCTGGATGATTCCGCATTCTCATCCCCAGGTTTACAAATTGCGTAAGGTGCGTCAATGTAATCGGGTTCTGACCAACCCTGCTTGCGAGGGGGGATTAACAGCGTGTGTAGGGAGTTTATGAATAGAGTTTAGAGAGTTAACAGCAGAGGGGAAGAAGCTGTTCCTGTGCCTTGAGGTCCTGGTGGCGATGGACCTAAACCTCCGGCCTGAGCGGAGTCGGCTGAAAAAGCGGTAACCTGGATGAGAGGGATCGCTAGTAATCCTCAGTGCTCTGGAGCGCAGTCTGAAATTGTAGAGGAGGTCCAGAGGGGGGAGTGGTTTCCCGATTATCCTCTCCGCTGATCTTATCACCCTCTGTAGTTTGTGTCTGTCGCTGGCGGAGGAACCAGCATACCAGACCAGGATGGAGGAACAGAGTACAGATTCGATTGTGGCGGAATAGAAACTCGTTGTCACACTCACCATGGCGGCCATCTGCAACATCCCCAGAGACTTTCCTGTGTGCGCACGCGTGGGGGCTCATTTGCCTTACTATGCTCTCTCCCAGTGCGGCGCGCAGCGAGACGCGCTGTGCGCATGCGCACAAGGGATTGCGCGCAGGAAGCTGCGCGCGTGCGCGTAGCCCGTGCGCGCATGTGCGTGCGCGTGCGCAATGTGTTGCGCGCGTTCTGCGCATGCGCAGAGCGCTAATTTTGGCGCCAACACTTAGTATAAAAGCAGCACTGCCCTTAGCTGCAGTGCTGCTCGTTCTGACAGTTTGCTGGTGATCTACGTTCCTGTATCTACCTGATTCTGATCCTCGTTGTGACCTTGGCCTGTGACCCCGACTTCCGCTGATCTCTGTTTGCCCCGACCTTTGGCTCTGTTACTGGATTTCCGTTGTCTGCTGCCTGCCTCGACCCCTGGCTTGTGACCCCGACCACCGTTGATTGCCGCCTGCCTTGACCTCTGGATTGTGACCCCGACCACCGTTGATTTCTGCCTGCCCCGACTTCTGGCTTGTGACCCCGATCTTCCCGGACCACCACCTGGACTGGATCTTCAGCTCTCATCTGTCCCCTGCAACTCCACAATCAGTGTCACCTGTTCTCCTAACCACTCGCTGAGGCAATCCCAGTAGTGACCTGGTAGGGCACTAGGCAGCTAAGTTCCACATCCCCCTCCTGGGGGTGTGGTCCTGCACTCCCCTCAAGGGAGTGTGGGTGAAGACCCGTGGTCACCTAGACTCCACTACTGGGTAACGCCTCTTCCTTCGTGGGAAGGTCAACAGGGACTGAAGAGAGACTCTAACAGTAACGAGCAGCCAAGATGGACACTGGTGGAGCTCGTTCCCCCGTGGAGATCCTTTATGACCTTGTGACACAGCTTCGAGTGTCTGTGGATGAAGTCCAGAGAGGCTACCAGGAGATCCGAGATCAGCTCCGAGGTCCTGTTCCTGCCGCAGATAATGCTTCTGCTCCTGTTCCTGCCCCGGTGGTTCATCCCCCAGCTGATGAGAGGCCAGCCCCAGGAGAGAATGCCACTTCTCCTCCCCCTGAACCAAGATTGCCCTTGCCAGAGCGTTTCTCGGGGGACCGCTCAAAATTCCGCTGGTTTCAAAGTGCCTGTCGTCTGCATTTTTCTTTGTTACTAAGAACCTTTGCCAGCGAAGAGATCAAGGTGGGGGCTGTCATATCCCTACTTCAGGGGGAACCCCAGGCATGGGCTCTTCGTTTGGTGGAACAACAGCATCCAGCTTTACAGAGTCTCAACACCTTCTTTGAGACCATGGCGGAGATCTATGATGATCCAGGAAGAGCTGCTTCTGCCGAGAGCGCTCTTTAGTCCCTTCGGCAGGGAAGAAGACCTGTTGAGGATTACGTGATGGAATTCCGCCGTTGGGAAGCTGACGTCGCTTGGAACGACGCTGCCCTGAGATTCCAGTTTCGTCAAGGACTTTCTGATACCCTTAAGGACGAACTGGCCAGAGTTGGGGTTCCGGACTCTTTAAAGGAGCTTATTCACCTTGCTATCCAAATAGATAGACGTCTCAGAGAGCGACGTTCGGAGAGAACGGGATCTATTAGACCTGCCTGGAGCCTGCCTAATCCGAGGCCTGCTGTTACACCTCAACCGTCCATTCCTCCTGTCTTGGACGAGCCCGAGCCGATGAAGATATGTCTTACCCGTCCCGCTCTCTCACAAGAAGAAAGACAGCGCCGAAGATCTGCCAATCTGTGCTTATACTGCGGAGCGTCAGGCCACTTCCAGATCAACTGCCCGGTCAGACCTCCTGGTGAGCTTGAATTTGTTGTATGTGCAAGTGGTTCTCCTACTCCTCCGCTTGCTTCCTCTCATATTCCGCTCACTATGTCGTTGCAGGGACCTCAAGGAAGGAGCGTCACAATTAAGGCCATTGTGGATTCTGGAGCCTGCTCCTGTTTCTTGGATATTCAGTTGGCCCAAGAACTTATGATTCCTACCTGCCGCAAGAGTCAACCCCTGGTCATCCAATTGGCGGACGGATCCGCCATTAGCTCCGGCCCTATCACTACAGAAACTCTGCCTCTCCTGGTCACTATTCAAGAGGAACATCAAGAATATTTGTGTTTTGACCTGTTACCCTCTCCGCTGTTTCCTGTGATCCTAGGAATGCCGTGGCTGAGAACCCATAACCCTGCCATCAATTGGGTCTCCCATGAGGTCTCTTTCCATTCAGAGTATTGTCTACGTTCCTGCTTTCCCCGTGCTGGGGCCCTGTTTTGTATGGATTCTCCTCAGAAGGATGTCATTCCTGAGGCCTACCACGACTTCCTGGATGTGTTCGACAAGTCTAAGGCGGACGCCTTACCTCCACATCGGCCGTATGATTGTCCTATCGATCTTCAACCAGGGGCCCCCATTCCGTTTGGAAGAACTTACCCGCTATCCGAGCCTGAGACTCTAGTTCTTAAAGAATATATTGAGGAAAACCTTTCCAAGGGTTTCATCCGTCCCTCCACTTCTCCTGCAGGGGCCGGAATATTTTTTGTTGAGAAGAAGGATGGTTCTTTGCGACCCTGCATCGATTACCGGGAGATCAACAAGATCACCATAAAGAACCGCTACCCACTTCCATTGATGCCTGATTTGTTCCGCAGACTTCAGTCCGCCTGTATCTTCTCCAAGTTGGATCTGCGGGGAGCCTACAACTTGATTAGAATCCGAGAGGGTGATGAGTGGAAGACGGCCTTTCGTTCCAGATTTGGGCATTTTGAGTATCTGGTGATGCCCTTCGGGTTATGCAATGCTCCAGCCACCTTCCAGCATTTCGTCAACGATATCTTCAAGGATTACATTGACTACTTCATGGTGGTTTACTTGGATGACATCCTCATCTTCTCTTCTTCCCAAGAAGAACATCGCCTGCATGTACGGAAGGTCTTAGCCCGCCTCCGTACCCACGGACTTTATGCAAAACCTGAGAAATGCGAATTTGACCAAGTAAACGTGCAGTTCTTGGGCCTAAAGATCTCTCCAGGAGGAGTCGAGATGGACCCTCAGAAGGTCACCGCTATCTTGGATTGGCCAGTCCCTGTGGATCGTAAATCAGTCCAACGTTTCATTGGTTTTGCCAACTTTTATAGGAAGTTCATCAAGAATTTCTCCCAGATTGTTGCTCCCATTACCCAGTTGACCAGCACTGCTCGCTCCTTTCACTGGACTCCTGCGGCCCAATCTGCTTTTGAAAAGCTTAAGTCCTGCTTCACGTCTGCCCCCATCTTAAAACATCCTGATCCAGCTAAAGCTTTCGTACTGGAGGTGGACGCCTCAGAGATTGCTGTGGGGGCCATCCTTTCTCAGCGATTTGCCCTAAAGCCATCCTTCACCCGGTGGCCTTCTTTTCTCGGAAATTAAACACAGCAGAAAGGAATTATGATGTCGCTGATCGTGAACTCCTTGCCATTAAGGCTGCCCTCGAGGAATGGCGATATCTATTGGAAGGGGCAGAACAACCAATCCTGATCCTCACAGACCACAAGAACCTAGAATACTTACGTTCAGCCAAGAGACTTAGGCCACGACAGGCCCGATGGTCACTCTTCTTTTCTAGGTTTAACTTCCACCTAACCTACCGTCCCGGATCCAAGAATACTAAGCCCGACGCTCTTTCACGGATGTTTCAACCTGAGTCAGTCCCCGATCCGACCCCGGAGAACATCCTGTCTCCGCAACACTTCTTACTTCTACAATCCAGCCTCATGGAACTTATCAAGCAGACTTCCTCCCGGATTAACCCGCCGCTGGATCTCCCACTGGAAGAGGGACTCTATTACTTCCAGAACCAGGTCTTCGTTCCCCCAGAAGCCCGTATGGCGGTGCTCCAGACCTGCCATGACCACAAGTTAGCTGGACATTTCGGGGTCAACAAGACTCAAGAACTTGTTCAAAGAAAGTTCTGGTGGCCTGAGTTAATTAAGGACTGCAAATCCTATGTCACCTCGTGTGAGACGTGTGCCCGTTCCAAGACCACTCGTACTCGACCCTGGGGTCTTTTGAATCCTCTTCCTATCCCAACACAGCCATGGAGAGACATTGCCATGGATTTTATAGTGGACCTACCTCCCTCGGAAGGGTTCACCACCATCCTGGTTGTGGTAGACCGCTTTTCTAAGATGGCCCATTTTTTGCCTTTTAAGCATGTGCCCTCAGCTGCAGAGACGGCTCAAGTTTTCATTCGAGAGGTTGTGCGACTTCATGGCTTGCCATCCAGTATCGTATCTGATCGGGGGTCACAATTTACTTCACGATTCTGGCAGGAACTCTGCAGAGGTCTTCAAATCCAACTTTCCCTCTCATCAGGGTACCATCCACAAACCAACGGCCAAACGGAGAGAACCAACCAAACGTTGAAACAATACATCAGGTGCTTCACTTCTGCTTCCCAGGATGACTAGTATTCTCTACTGGCCACCGCCGAATTTGCCTTTAATAACTCGATTCATTCATCTACTCATCAGTCTCCGTTCTTCATTAATTATGGGGTTCATCCCGTGTTTCTGCCTAGTCTGGATTCCTCTTCAGATTGTCCTGGAGTACAAGAGAGGATTTCTAGTCTACAACGTAACTTTGACACTGTCCACAGTATCCTTAAGCAGACCCAGGAGAAAGGAAAAAGGTTTGCGGACAGGCTTAGAAGAAAAGAACCGGATTTGTCACCAGGGGACCTAGTCTGGCTATCTACCGTCCATCTAAAGCTTCACTGTCCCTCAAAGAAATTCGCCCCAAGGTTCATTGGTCCATTCCCTATACTACAAAAGATCAATCCAGTTGCCTTCAAACTGACTCTTCCTGCCTCCCTCCGGGTCCACCCGGTGTTTCATGTCTCCTGCCTAAAGAAGGTGTCTCCTAACAACTTCCCTGGTCGCTCCTCTGATCCTCCTCAACCAGTCCTTGTTGAAGGTACAGAAGAATTCGAGGTAGAAAAGATTCTAAATAGCAGGAGAGTGAGGAATTCCCTCCAGTACTTGATCAAGTGGAAGGGGTTTGGAATTGAGGAGAACTCGTGGGAACCAGCTACTAACATTCATGCTCCTGCACTTATCAGAAGGTACCACCGAAAATTCCCTGACAAACCAGGTCCTAGGGGCACCCGGAGGTTGCCCCTAGGGGGGGGGGGCATTGTCACACTCACCATGGCGGCCATCTGCAACATCCCCAGAGACTTTCCTGTGTGCGCACGCGTGGGGGCTCATTTGCCTTACTATGCTCTCTCCCAGTGCGGCGCGCAGCGAGACGCGCTGTGCGCATGCGCACAAGGGATTGCGCGCGCAGCCGTGCGCGCATGTGCGTGCGCAATGTGTTGCGCGCGTTCTGCGCATGCGCAGAGCGCTAATTTTGGCGCCAACACTTAGTATAAAAGCAGCACTGCCCTTAGCTGCAGTGCTGCTCGTTCTGACAGTTTGCTGGTGATCTACGTTCCTGTATCTACCTGATTCTGATCCTCGTTGTGACCTTGGCCTGTGACCCCGACTTCCGCTGATCTCTGTTTGCCCCGACCTTTGGCTCTGTTACTGGATTTCCGTTGTCTGCTGCCTGCCTCGACCCCTGGCTTGTGACCCCGACCACCGTTGATTGCCGCCTGCCTTGACCTCTGGATTGTGACCCCGACCACCGTTGATTTCTGCCTGCCCCGACTTCTGGCTTGTGACCCCGATCTTCCCGGACCACCACCTGGACTGGATCTTCAGCTCTCATCTGTCCCCTGCAACTCCACAATCAGTGTCACCTGTTCTCCTAACCACTCGCTGAGGCAATCCCAGTAGTGACCTGGTAGGGCACTAGGCAGCTAAGTTCCACATCCCCCTCCTGGGGGTGTGGTCCTGCACTCCTCTCAAGGGAGTGTGGGTGAAGACCCGTGGTCACCTAGACTCCACTACTGGGTAACGCCTCTTCCTTCGTGGGAAGGTCAACAGGGACTGAAGAGAGACTCTAACACTCGTCAGGAGTTTCTGGGACATACCAGAAGGAAAAACAGCCTCTGCTGGGCCTTTCTTTGTGTGGATGTGGTGTTGGTGTTGGATTTCCAGGTTAAGTAACACCAGGGTGGTTAAATCTGTCATCTTCAAATGAAAAGCACATGGTACCACAACAAACCTGCCAAGAGAGGGCTGTCCACCAAAACTCACAGACCTGGCAAGGAGGGCGTTAATAAAAGAGACCAAAGGTAACCCTGCAAGAGTTGCAGAGTTCCACACCAGAGACTGGAGTATCTGTCCATAGGACTACAATAAGCCGTACACTCCATAGAGCTGGGCTTTATGAAAGAGTGGCCAGAAAAAAACACATTGCTTAGTGTTAAAAATTAGAAGGTACATTTTGAGTTTGCCGAAAAGCACGTGGGCAGCTCCCCTAATGTTTGAAAAAAGGTACTCTGGTAAGATGAGTGTGAGAAAACGCGGAAAAGCCGCCGCGTGTGCTCAGAACAAGGCGGCTGATTCCGCATCTAACACGGCGGTTTGCACGCATAGGCCTACATCTGCTAGTATGGCTGAACGCGGAGAAACCGCCGCATGCCCTGATAGCGGTGCGGCTGGTTCCGCGTCCAGCGCGGCGGGTGGTACACAACACATGTCTGGTGTGGCTGGGACTGATAGTCCACACAGGTTCAGAAGGAAGCGTGCGCGCGCTGGGATGCAGAACTTTTATGACAGCCAGAAGGGAGTCAGCTGACGATTCTATCAGTTCCCATTGGTCCAGCACTTAGGGGAGGCGCTGGTGAGCGCTGTGCTATTTATACTGGGTGCTGGTCATTCACTGGTTGTCTGCCATTGCGATCACTACGTGGAAGCACTCAGACCTTATTGTCAGAATCTTGTGTTATCATTCTGTTATACTTCAGACTAGTTCCAGGGTGTTGATGATCAAGGACCTCACACCCAAGATTAGGGACTTGTATTGTCTTTGTGTTATATTCCAGACTAGTTCCAGGGTGTTGATGATCAGGGAACTCTAACCCAAGACTAGGAAATTGTATTATCATTTATGTTATACTCCAGACTAGTTCCAGGGTGTTGATGATCACGGAACTCACACCCCAGACTAGGGAATTGTATTATCATTTATGTTGTGCATCAGACTAGTTCCAGGGTGTAGAGACCACGGACCTCACACCAAGACTAGGCATTGTTTGATATCTGATACTACCTTGGGAACTATCTCTCCCCCTTAGGAGATAGTCCCCTGTGCAGGTTCCTCCTACCTTCAGCCTGACTCCACCCCTTGGAGAATCTCAGGCTGTTGGAAGGTTCCTGTGTCAGCATAAGCAGTATTCCAGGCTGCTTCTTATCACCTGCTCAGCAGGTGCATTACTCTAAGTATTACTGTTACACCAAAACACTCATAGTTCTCAGGTGCCCAGAGGTTAGTAATATATCTGATTATCGGTGATACTGCAGATCATCAATGATCAGGTATATATCTGTATTTTTGGTGATACTGCAGATCACCAATAATCAGACCCTCTCTGTGTTACACCGATCATTACAATGAGACTAAAATTGAACTTTTGGCCACCAAGGAAATGCTCAAACCCAACACATCCCATCATTCCAAGAACACCATTGCTACAGTGAGATATGGAGGTGGCAGCATCATGCTATGGGGATGTTTTTCAGCAGCAGGGACTGGGAAACTGGTTTGAGTCAAGGAAAATATGGGTGTTGCTAAGTACAGGGATATCCTTCACCAAAACCTTATTCAGACCCCACCATTGCAACGCACAGACCCGCTAAACATTTCCTAGAGCTTGTCAGATAAGTTCTCGTGGCTGTGCTGCCCGCTGTGTCCAAGTGTGGCCGTACTGCACATGTATGAGTTTGGTCCTACCTGTGCAGTAAGCTGAAGCTGGTTGATTGCACTAAAGCAGACCGTACAGTACCACCACGCTTATGCAAGAAGGGGAGCGCAGTTGCAAACTAAAAGAGGGACCTCGCCAGCGGCAGTGGGGTTTGTGGAGGACACATGAAGCCTCTGAAAAGACCAGAGGCTTCCCTCTTTTAGGTATGCATCCAGTTTCTTGTTTTGTATTCCAGCTTGGGTTTGCTTTAAAGCTTCAGAAGGGAGGATATGAGTGAGTATGGTGTATATAGTATGCACACTTACTGTATATACAAACAATGTAATATTGACTCAGAAGCAGACATGGGGAGATCACCTGGGGAACCAACGGTGTGGAATTGTGAAATACTGTGAAATTCAACCTTTACAAAATAAACCACCTACCTCTATTACTGAGACCTGACGAAAAGTCTTACGTTCAAGTCATCCCCTGTAAAGACTTTTTTTTTTTAATATATTTTTCTATAATTATTGTACATTATGTCATATGCAAACTGCGCCCACTTTACTTAACCTGTCCCTTTAAATAAGTTTATAGAGTATTCGCTATCAAAAGTCCACAGTCTTAAATGTATATATTTTTGTATGACAGCGCTCCTCTTCTTAAATTCTGACACCTAGAAAAAATAAACACATCTATACATAGTGCATTACTGTTAAATATCAACTGTCCATTTAAAAACACCCCTAAAGTGCCAATCTCGTGTTCACTCGTGCTTGACTCTTAGTGCATAAGCTTCACCAATCTCTTAGCAAGATATGAGCTTACCAGATGTACACCACCTCACAAACCAGGTGGATCTAGCGCATGAGACACTCCACAACGATCAGATGTTTTCAATTTTCAAACAAATATTTTAATCCAGTTTCCTCAATAAAAACAATGAACACAACACATAGCATAAAATCCTTTTTAAAAAAACAAATCTCCTGCACTAAAATTGCGCACTCACGTAATCCTCAGTAGGTTCTAGGCATATCAAGTAGGTCAGGTTGCTGTCCCAGTGATGCACCCTCAGTAACGGCGTCCCGCTTCCCGAAGAGGTTACCTCACTGCAAGCTTTAGTGTGCCCGGGCAATGTTTGTCCTGCTTCCTGCAACGTCAGACGCCCCCCGCTCCGCCTTACGCGTTTCATCCCCTAGGACTCATCAGACTCTGAAGCTTGCAGTGAGGTAACCTCTTCGGGAAGCGGGACGCCGTTACTGAGGGTGCATTACTGGGACAGCAACCTGACCTACTTGATATGCCTAGAACCTACTGAGGATTACGTGAGTGCGCAATTTTAGCGCAGGAGATTTGTTTTTTTAAAAAGGATTTTATTGTAACGATTGTGGAATTCTCTCCATGATCAGCGCACAAGACGTGCGCTGACACTGCGGAAATCCTCCACAAGCGTGTAATTTGCGAGAACCCAGCAAAAGGTGCATTGCACCGGTAGAGGGAAATTCCTGTCGACAGATGGAGCTGTGGAGTGCAGAGGAACAGCTCCTCTGCCCTGCCACACACGCCAGACAGCAATTGCACGAAGGGAAGAAACGCAGGGCAAGATAGCCCTGAAAGAGAGAGATCAAAGCGACAGAGGGTATGTGTGTCCACCAAACTAGTCGCCACCTTGCGACGATGAACACACAACCATGAAGACAAAGTGAGAAGGCAATCGCCAGAGATGGCGATTGCTAACAGCGACATAAGACCAAATAAGCACAGATGAGGAATGTATGTATGTCCACCAATCTAGCCGCCAACCTGCGACGGTGGACACACAACAGAAGAAACCAAGTGAGAACGCAATCGCAAGAGAAGCGATTGCGGAAGAGAATGAGCACAGGGACAGATTGTATGTGTGTGCACCAAACTAGTCGCCAACCCGCGACGGTGCATACACAACAGCAGATATGAAGTAGGAACGCAATCGCGAGAGAGGCGATTGCCAGAGGTGACACAAGGCTACAGCAAGGCAGAGCACGAGAGTAGCAAAGGCACAGCAAATCATACAATAAGAAGATCAGGAAAATAACAAACGCTAGCTAAACGCGAACACCGCACTCATTCGCAACGGTGCACGCGTTTATGCGCGGTCTCCACGTGTTAAGCACAACAGAGTCAAGCACGCCTAACTAACCACCGACAGACAAACATGAAACAGAGGACGCGAGCGCTTGCTTAACGGTTACCTCACCGAGCCTCCAGCAAGCGTTCGTAGCAGACAAGACAGATACACGAAAACAGGAATAAGCGAGAGATAGGATCCACAGCACTAGCGCAAGAGGCTAGTGCGATCCAGGAAGACAGAGCAGAAGGATCCACAGCACTAGCGCAAGAGGCTAGTGCGATTCAAGTACAGCAAGAGAGATGGAGATCAGACGGATCCACAGCACTAGCGCAAAGCGAGTGCGATCCTGGCAAGACAGAACAGATGAGATAGCTGGTAGCAACCACTGCTCCAGCTATACTCCAAGAACAAAGATCAGAACGACTTCCTGTCGACCACCGCTGGGACAGGACAATCGCAACAGACAAACAAAACAGATATGCAATTCTATACAGAGGAGAGAGTTGAAAGCGTCTGGCACTGTAGCTTTTAATTCAACACAGCAAGTGTACAATGAGGTGGCAATGAACATATGCAACATACAAAGTTCAAGTGATGCTGGTAATGGTGGTACTTATCGTGCTTCTGCTGAGGGTGGGAAGGCAACTGTGGGCGCCAGAGGGTGCACGGCCTTACAGCCGTTTCACGTTGGGGTGAGCCTTGCTTCTTCGGAGGCTTGTCGTGCACACTGTGTTGGATGGAAGCGGCCATTATATTGCCTACTTCCGTGTTAAGTCCCGCCTGTCTGTGAGAAGTGACGAGGGATCTAACCATTGGCCAAAGCAGGCGCGTCATCCAGGGCGGCGCGCATGCGCGCCTCAAAGCGAGGGCGCAGTCGCGTCGCAGGTCTGGATTGAGCGCACATAATGAGCTTCATAGCGTTGCCACAGTAACCCAAGCCGTCCCTGGCCTACAAGTGCGGGCGGCGGCGAGCGCCGCCAATCAGGCAACAGGTAGGGGGCGGGTGCAAGAGCACACGACAAGGCTGCTAGGCAACGAGCGAATAGTAAATAGATAGATAAAGCTCTATATAACCCACGTATAGAATAGGATGTATTATCCAAATTCTGAAACTTAATTAGCTTTAATACGTGGAGGGGGCTATGCGGTATAGATAAATGCCACATACTGAGGGCGTCAAATGGGTGATCCCAAGTCAAGAGAAACAGGAAAGGAAGGGGAACAAGAAGAGAGAAAGAGAGAAAGGAAGTGCAAGTGGGGGAAAGTGGGTGAAAAGGAAAACAGTGTGGCGGGGCATAAACCCTAGATTAGGAGGTTCCCAAAAAAAAGGGGGGGAAAAGGGGGAGAAGAGAAAGAGGGGTAGGAGGAAAGTGTGGACCAGAAAAGACCACTCCAATCAGGTGAATACCTAAAAAGGTAAATACCTGAAAAGATAGGACACCTATTCGCCACATGGGCCGACCAAAGAGAAAAGATAAAATGTAATATCAGTATAAATTTTAAATTTTAATACAACTTTATTTAGAATTATTGAGATAAACAGATTGAGGCGGTCGACACGTGGCGAACAAAAGAACAAAAGAGAAAAGAGGAAGAAGCCTCAAATACCAAGAGGTAGAGACAGGAGCCCGCATACAGGGAGGACAACTCAGGGATCAAGGAAGCAGGCCAGATCCAAATGGTCATTCATACCAAGAGGGCCCATAGCGTCTGTCCTGGGAATCCACTTAGATTCAAGTTTAAGGAGCAGTTTTTTCCTATTACCGCCTCTGCGTGGAAGAACGCAGTGGTCCACGCAGGCAAATGATAGAAGGTTGGGATCTGAGCCGTGGGCCACAGTCATGTGTTCCACCACTCTAGGGCAACCCTTCCCTTTGGGTAAAAGTCGGATATGCTCCAGAATTCTGTCCTTGACCATTCTGGTGGTCATGCCTACATAAAACCGTTGGCAAGGACACCATAAGGCATAGACTACATACGTGGTTCTGCAAGTGGCGAAAAAGGGGACCCTAAACTGTATTGGACCAAGTTTATAGGACTTGCCTGTCCTCATAAATCGGCATGCCTTACATGCCCCGCAACGGTGGTTACCCGCAGTAGCCACCTTGTCGAGCCAGGTGTGGCGTGGATTCTCACGGAAGTCGCTATGGACCAGAAAATCACCAATAGTGGGTGCTCTTTTGAAGGCCACTAAAGGTTTAGAGGGTAGACACTCTTTAAGAATTGGGTCTTGCAACAGGATAGGCCAATTCTTTGCAACTACCCTTTTGATTTCTCTCTCCATTGGAGAGAAGTCAAAGGTAAAGACCCCTGAACCCTTCTTCGAATGACTAGGAGTAGGGACTTTCCTCTTAATGAGGTCAGATCTATCTTTTTTCAGGGCCTCATTATAAGCGAGCTCAAGCCTATTAGCATCATATCCTCTTGAGAGCAAGCGTAATTTTAACTCTGTTGCCTGTTCCACGAAGTCCTCTAAAACGGCGTTGTTTCTGCGTAACCGCAGAAACTGGCCATATGGGAGAGACCTCGTGGTGTGGCGAGGATGGTAGCTGTCAGAATGCAGAATAGTATTAGAGGCCGTCGATTTCCGATAGCCCTTAGTTAGGATGGTGCCTTCATCAATCATTATTTCAAGATCCAAAAAGTACACTCTAGTTTGTGAGCATTCCATCGTAAATGACATATTCACATCGTTGGTGTTTAAATAGTTTAGAAAGCTAGACAAAGATGTCATATCTCCCGACCAAAAGGCCAAGACATCATCCACATACCTGGACCACATCCTCAGATTTGATCTGAAGGGATTGTCCGCGGCGTGGATGAATCTCTCCTCCCAGGCCCCGAGGAAAAGGTTAGCATAGGTACAAGCAACTGTAGTCCCCATCGCGGTGCCGGAGACCTGCTGGCACCACGCATCGCCAAACAGTAGGCATGACCACCAGAATGGTCAAGGACAGAATTCTGGAGCATATCCGACTTTTACCCAAAGGGAAGGGTTGCCCTAGAGTGGTGGAACACATGACTGTGGCCCACGGCTCAGACCCCAACCTTCTATCATTTGCCTGTGTGGACCACTGCGTTCTTCCACGCAGAGGCGGTAATAGGAAAAAACTGCTCCTTAAACTTGAATCTAAGTGGATTCTCAGGACAGACGCTATGGGCCCTCTTGGTATGAATGACCATTTGGATCTGGCCTGCTTCCTTGATCCCTGAGTTGTCCTCCCTGTATGCGGGCTCCTGTCTCTACCTCTTGGTATTTGAGGCTTCTTCCTCTTTTCTCTTTTGTTCTTTTGTTCGCCACGTGTCGACCGCCTCAATCTGTTTATCTCAATAATTCTTAATTAAAGTTGTATTAAAATTTAAAATTTATACTGATATTACATTTTATCTTTTCTCTTTGGTCGGCCCATGTGGCGAATAGGTGTCCTATCTTTTCAGGTATTTACCTTTTTAGGTATTCACCTGATTGGAGTGGTCTTTTCTGGTCCACACTTTCCTCCTACCCCTCTTTCTCTTCTCCCCCTCTTTCCCCCCCTTTTTTTTGGGAACCTCCTAATCTAGGGTTTATGCCCCGCCACACTGTTTTCCTTTTCACCCACTTTCCCCCACTTGCACTTCCTTTCTCTCTTTCTCTCTTCTTGTTCCCCTTCCTTTCCTGTTTCTCTTGACTTGGGATCACCCATTTGACGCCCTCAGTATGTGGCATTTATCTATACCGCATAGCCCCCTCCACGTATTAAAGCTAATTAAGTTTCAGAATTTGGATAATACATCCTATTCTATACGTGGGTTATATAGAGCTTTATCTATCTATTTACTTTTCGCTCGTTGCCTAGCAGCCTTGTCGTGTGCTCTTGCACCCGCCCCCTACCTGTTGCCTGATTGGCGGCGCTCGCCGCCGCCCGCACTTGTAGGCCAGGGACGGCTTGGGTTACTGTGGCAACGCTATGAAGCTCATTATGTGCGCTCCATCCAGACCTGCGACGCGACTGCGCCCTCGCTTTGAGGCGCGCATGCGCGCCGCCCTGGATGACGCGCCTGCTTTGGCCAATGGTTAGATCCCTCGTCACTTCTCACAGACAGGCGGGACTTAACACGGAAGTAGGCAATATAATGGCCGCTTCCATCCAACACAGTGTGCACGACAAGCCTCCGAAGAAGCAAGGCTCACCCCAACGTGAAACGGCTGTAAGGCCGTGCACCCTCTGGCGCCCACAGTTGCCTTCCCACCCTCAGCAGAAGCACGATAAGTACCACCATTACCAGCATCACTTGAACTTTGTATGTTGCATATGTTCATTGCCACCTCATTGTACACTTGCTGTGTTGAATTAAAAGCTACAGTGCCAGACGCTTTCAACTCTCTCCTCTGTATGAAATGGTCACAATGCTTCTACTGCATACGTCTTGAGCACGTAACTGCTGCTGAGGTTTCCTGCACTGTATTCGGCGGAACGTATCCCATCTGCAATTACACTGAGTGCCTACCTACCTCTTTTGAGATATGCAATTCTAACTGCACTAGGGAAACTGCCTAGTGCAGTTCCAGAAATTACTCTAGGCTAATCTTCAAACAAAGAGCAAGGCTGACACTCCAGGCGAGTGTTATACAGGAACTAACTCCTATGACCAGCAAAGGACTCTGGGAAACATAGCTCTTTATACTGCCAGTCATCAAAGGAGGCAGGTAAGGGATTTGCATAACGAGTGTATGCAAATTCCTCAGCAGCAGAACAGACCAGAAACTTGTAATGGAAAAACAGGTCTCTCTTGCAGAGACCTGCAGCCCACAGACTAGAGGAATGGTCAAACAGCTGTCTGCCAGGGCATCCAGCTGAGCGGATCATTACATTTATGCTATGTGTTGTGTTCATTGTTTTTATTGAGGAAACTGGATTAAAATATTCGTTTGAAAATTGAAAACATCTGATCGTTGTGGAGTGTCTCATGCGCTAGATCCACCTGGTTTGTGAGGTGGTGTACATCTGGTGAGCTCATATCTTGCTAAGAGATTGGTGAAGCTTATGCACTAAGAGTCAAGCACGAGTGAACACGAGATTGGTACTTTAGGGGTGGTTTTTAAATGGACAGTTGATATTTAACAGTAATGCACTATGTATAGATGTGTTTATTTTTTCTAGGTGTCAGAATTTAAGAAGAGGAGCGCTGTCATACAAAAATGTATACAATTATTGTACATTGTCCCCCTGAAAACTGATCTGTGCAACAGTAGACTTATTAGATGACAAAAAGGATTCCTTTTATTGATATTTATTACCAGCATACTGTATACTACACACAAAAGGCTTGAATTTTCACATCCGTTTTTTTTTATTGTAGACCATTAATAACAGATAAAAACACACATATTCACACATAAACATTTTATAGTCAAAAGCCAGTTACTCATGGTGATACCATAGCTGAAATCAGTGGTTCTCATGTGGTAGATTGTACTGCGCACATATTTGTGAATGCATGTCATGCAACTGAATAACGTCATTCGTTTCTCCATCTGAGTCTGACCTTCTTCACTGCAGAGCTGTATTGAAATTGTCACAGTATAGAGAGCTGAAAGACATGGGGCAATTGATGCGTTTCGGGTTTGTATTACTTCTATTATTATGGAAATTGAGCCAAGGAACATAGACACTACCCATACTGTCCTCTCTGACCCAGAACAGCTGGCAACGCTTGTTATTTAGTTCTGTGCCAGAAAGAAGGTCTGTTTCTTCTGTAGGAGATGTGGTGAAATTGTATGGACTCTAAGGTGCAGGACATTGCATAGAGTCTATACAAACAATCAAAAACTTTTTAGTCCAAATCATAATAAAAGCCTAAACATACGGTTTTAAACATTTTGAGCCAGGTCCTTATGTGCACAAATCCAAGGGTGTACGCATAGCCACAACAGACCATGCCACTGCTAAGGGGATCATTTAGTGTCTAGATACATACTAGTTACTGGTTTAAGGCACGCACACACACCGTATTTTTATAAGCGACGGGTCCGTCAGACCCTCCCGCGGAGCAGTCGTTCTGCCGACAGTAGCACATGTGTACAAGCTGTGGGCAGATTGATAAGACAAAAACAGTCAGCAGAACGACTGCTCCGTGGAAGGGTCTGATGGACCCGTCGCTTGTAAAAATATGCCATGTGTACGCGCCATTACATTGTCAGGAAATGCATTTGGCAAAAAAAGATGAATGATCTTAATCAGATTAATCATTAATCAATTAATCAATCTGATTAATCAGATGCTCTTAAAACAGATAGCATACTATACTATAATTGTCAGGGTTCTTGCAAACCATCAGGGTTCTGTTGATCCCATCACTGGTGTTAACGGGCAAGTAGCCCCAAGGCGTGGGGATCTAAGCTAGCTCAGTTCTTCACTAGCGTACCCCGCAAAGGACTACTTTGCTGCCTGATGCCTGCCAGATCACGACCCCCAGGACTACCGCACCAGTGACTGGAAAAACAGAGAGTACCTGACAGGATAGGAGGGGTCTCAAACAGAGCACACCTCCAAGCAATCAGGCCAGGACAGGCTAGACGGGGCTGGCTGGGCAGGAAGGCCCTAGGGATCCCCGGAAGGACATTGACAGGAGGAGTTTCCAAGAGAGGAACGGACAGGTGGGATAATCCCAGGAAGGGAGCTGACTGAGGGGCTCCCAGGAGGGTAGCAAACAGGCAGTGGGAACCCCGGGTAAGGAGCTGACAACAACGGATCCCAGGTGGGTACTGACTGACAGGGTAAGTCCTGGAGATACTGACAGTCAGGGTAACATCTGGGAAGGGAGCTGACAGACTAGGAACCCAGGAGGGGAATGGACAGGCTGGAGGAATCCCCGGGATGCTGCAGATGACTGGAGAGTTTCCAGAGGGGAACTGGCATGCTTAGGGAAACCCTGGGATGCTGCAGGTGACTGGACAGTTCCCGGAGTAGAACTAGCAGGCAAGAGGAACCCCAGGATGCTGCTGGCTGACAGGAGTTCCCGCAGGGGAACTTGCAGGCAAGGGGAATCCCCAGAATAACTGGGGGTTACTGGAGAGTTCCCGGAGGGGAACTCAGAGAGTGAGGGGGGGGGGGGTTGGGGGTGGTGAGCCCTGGTAGTGTAGCGGACATGGAAGTGTTAATGATACGACCTTCACAAGAGTTGATGTAAAATGCCTGTCAGTGTATCACCAGCCAGTTCCAGTCCACGCCAAGTATCTCCTGTAAAACATACAGTCATCATTATGCTTTGTTTCCAGCCCCATCACTGTGAACAAGATCGATCATCAGTTGCAATGTGTTTAACAGGGTCGGTTCTCTCATGAAGCAAGGTAAAACATTTACATCAATCAGGCGCAGAGTTTACAGGGGCAGCATGTTTGTACTGTGTGTTTACACTTGCATCATGCAGTCAGAGTAGGAGGAGAAGCAAGAGGAGAGCGAGCGAGGTGAAGAGGTCATTATTGGGAAAAAGCAGCTTGTTGTGCTGTGTGAGGAGTCTGACAGTGAGTGGAGGGAGGAGAGCAGCAGTGTTTCATTTGACTTGCACAGCAGAAGGGAGGAGGTTGCACTGCTGTCCTGACAGACTCGCAGCCAGCCAGCCAGCCAACCAGTCAGCCAGTGTGTTATTGTGTTGAGCTGCAGCATGTCATGTCTCTCGGGTGTGAGTCTACGACTAGCCCCGGTATTTAGAATACTATTAGAGACACAGTGGATAATTTACTTAAAGCTAATGGGAGTCAAAAAAGAGACGAGATACTTACCTAAGGAGAGGGAAGGCTCTGGGTCCTAATGAGCCTTCTCTCTCCTCTCCCGGTGCCCTCGGTGCAGCGCTGGCTCCCCCGTTTAAATCTCCACTGCAGGGGACTTCGGAAGTCTTCGGGAGCCGAGTCCTCCCGAAGACAAGCGGCTCCATACTACGCTCACACGTGCGCAGTATGGAGCGGCCCATCTTCGGGAGCACTCGGGCAACCAGGTTACTTTATTAAGATGTTTTAGGGGCTGCCACCAAGCTATTTAACTCTCGCCTTGCAGCACTGGGTCTCCAGTTCATATCTCTGAGCACTATTTGCATGGAGTTGGTATGTTCTCACTGTGTCTGAGTAGGTTTCCTACTGGTACTCCGGTTTCCTCCCACATGCCAAAAACATACATATAAGTTAAAGCGGACCTGAACTCAGAACTTCCTCTCTGCTCTAAAAGATAAACAACAACACAATAACCTTTAAAGAAAAACATTTATTTGTTACAGTTGATACAAATTCTGCAATACATCTACAGCATGTCTACTTCCTGCTTTCATGGAAGCAGACATAGGGTTAACATCCTGTGTTTACAAATTAGCTACTCTGCTAAGGCAACCAGCTGACACAGCCGAGAGATCAAATAACACTTGTGATTAGTCACAGATGAGGGGGAATTAGCCAGGTTAAACTCTAAATAAATACAGGGTGCATTCCTCTATGTTTCCTTCTGTCCTGTTCAATTGGCTTCCCCCTAAAAATTGCCCCTAGACTGTGATGGACATATGGCTACAGTAGGGATTCAATTGTGAGCTCCTCTGAGGGACAGTCGGTAACAAGACTATATACTCTGTAAAGCGCTTTGAAAGATATGCTACATAAATAATAAAATTCCTCAACAGCATTTGAGTAGCTAGTCTTAGTGGCATAGCAATAGGGTATGCATAGGTAGCGGCCGCACCAGAGCCGTCAACTGCTTTATTAGTAGTAACCATTAATGGACTGTTCTCCTCCCCTGCTTACACCTCTCTAAGTAACACTGCAGCTGTCCTTGGCAGGTTTTGGGGTTCACTATCCATCATTATCTATTGAGTGCACAATGTAAAACTCGCACTAGGGCCCAGACCTCCTAAGCTATGCTAGTAGCTACTACGGTATGGTTTAGGTGATGTGAGAGGTGAGAAGGTCCATAGGGAACAGTTCTTCAACCACAGAAACAGCTACATCTTGAAGTAATTCTAATAAGCTGAATAGCATAAGCATATAATTACCACCTGTTTGCACTGACTGATTATATCACAGTAAGGCCTTGTTCACATTGTCCTCGGCTTGTGTGTCCATCCGTGTTGGGCTGTTTTTGAGGTGTCTTTTTTTTCCGATTCCCAGTGCTTGGGTGGGCGATTCGTTTTTTGTGCTTAGCGGTTTTCTAAGCGTTTTTTCCCGAGAGGTTTTGTAATTCACTCCCTGACGCAAGTCAGGAGGTAAATTCTTTGACCCGGAAAAGAATAAATACAATGTATTTATTCTTAAAACGCGCACGCAATCGCTACACAAAGCGATTTTGTGAGCGTTTTGTGTTTCTCCTATACTTTCCATTGAGGCGGAATCACCTCAAAAATGGTACACGCACAGCTTTACTGAACGGACAGTGCACGGCCCGCGCTGATATGAACCTTCTCATAGACGTTCATTGCACAAGTGTTTGGTGGGCGATTTTAAAAATTGCCCGCGTGTAAAAAAACCTCAAACGCCTGCAGTGTGAACAAGCCCTAAAATAGAGTGACCAGACGTCCCGGATTGCCCGGGACACGTCCCGGATTCGGGGTCCGCTGTCCCAGGCTTAATGAGGTCCCGGGAAACGTCCCGCTTTCAGCAGCGGGACGTCCCGGCCTCGGGACTCTGGCCACTCTCTCCTCAATGAACTGGCAGCGGCGTCTATAGACGCCGTGCCAGTTCATTGCCCGCAGCCCCGCTCCAGCCTCCTCTTCCGGTGTCTGTTTCCGACACCAGCAGGCGAGCAGGGCTACGGCAAGATGGCTGCCGAAGCCCTGTACTGGAGACCTATTTGTGTCACTAGTACAGGGCTTCGGGCGCCATCTTGCCGTAGCCCTGTCAGCGCGGGAGACCAGAGCAGGAGGAACAAGACGGTCCCGGGACGGAGCAGCGCGCCAGAGGCCGGACACTTCTGCCAGGTGAGTAAATGCTTTCTTTTCCAGGTGAAATGTTTGCCCGCATTGTTTCTTTTCCAGGTGAAATGTTTGCCCGCATTGTTTCTTTTCCAGGTGAAATGTTTGCCCGCATTGTTTCTTTTCCAGGTGAAATGTTTGCCCGCATTGTTTCTTTTCCAGGTGAAATGTTTGCCCGCATTGTTTCTTTTCTGGTGAAATGTTTGCCCGCATTGTTTCTTTTCCAGGTGAAATGTTTGCCCGCATTGTTTCTTTTCCGGTGAAATGTTTGCCCGCATTGTTTCTTTTCTGGTGAAATGTTTGCCCGCATTGTTTCTTTTCTGGTGAAATGTTTGCCCGCATTGTTTCTTTTCTAGTGAAATGTTATTGTTTGCCCGCATTGTTTCTTTTCTGGCGAAATGTTTGCCTGCAGTGCGTTTCTTTTCTGGCGAAATGTTTGCCCGCAGTGCGTTTCTTTTCTGGCGAAATGTTTGCCGCATTGCGTTTCTTTTCTGGTGAAATGTTTGGCCGCAGTGCGTTTCTTTTCTGGTGAAATGTTTGCCCGCAGTGCGTTTCTTTTCTGGCAAAATGTTTGCCCGCATTGCGTTTCTTTTCTGGCGAAATGTTTGACCGCAGTGCGTTTCTTTTCTGGCGAAATGTTTGCCCGCATTGCGTTTCTTTTCTGGTGAAATGTCTTGCCGCAGTGCGTTTCTTTTCTGGTGAAATGTTTGCCCGCAGTGCGTTTCTTTTCTGGTAAAATGTTTGGCCGCAGTGCGTTTCTTTTCTGGTGAAATGTTTGCCCGCAGTGCGTTTCTTTTCTGGTGAAATGTTTGCCCGCAGTGCGTTTATTTTGTACTGACATGTTGCCCGCATTGCGTTTATTTTGTACTGACATGTTTGCCCGCATTGCGTTTATTGTCTGGTGAAATGTTTGCCCGCATTGCATTTATTTTGTACTAACATGTTGCCCGCATTGCGTTTATTTTGTACTGACATGTTTGCCCGCATTGCATTTATTTTATACTGACATGTTGCCTATTGCGTTTATTTTCTGGTGTCCGGGGTAACTGTTACTGCATTTATTATTTAATGGTCATAGATGGCTATGTTTGCTGCTTTGTGGTTACGGTATACTATTAGCATCACACAGTTTCTGCACACCCATGATACAAAGTCTCGTTTGTCCACATCATGGCGTAAACACTGCTTTCTTATGCCTCGCTGTTACATCATTACGTTAGCTCCGCCCATACAATGTCATGGCCACGCCCATTTTTACCCCCCTCCCCCAGTCTTCGCCGCTGCGTGCTCCTCACTCCTTCCCACTTTTCGCCCAGGTTGGACCCACAAAAATATGGTCACTCTACCTAAAAAAAGAATGTCCTACATTCATGTCAACTTTTATTCATAAATTGTAACGAACATCACTCAGCACATTATTCCTTTTCATCCTCCAAACCACACCAGTAGCAAACCACAGTAAAGTGGTAAATAAAAAGAATCGTGCACTGGTTATCTGTACAGGATTTGGCTATTCATACTTTTTTTTGTTATATGGGGACTCCCTTTAGTTACTGACGTCACTTACTGGGCGCTTCTAGCGGTGTTCTACAGGAAGTAGCGTACTGGTTCCTATGGCGACGGTCCCCTAGCAACCTCCGTTAGTGTATACCTGATCGCTGCTGCAGGCAGGGCTATACCGTCAATATGGAGCCGCTGCCGGCTACCTTCTACGGCGCTGTAGACCAAAAGAATCCCGTCATCTCCACTTTCGAAAATGAGATCAAACAGCTGCTTGGTTTTATGAGGAAGCTGCAACGAGCGTCCCCGGGAGACGGACGTCACGAAGAGCACAGGAGGGGGTAACACGTGCTGCTGTCTGCTTCCTACACATACAGCATAGCTGCAAATAAAATCATCTTACCTGCTGAGAGCATTACTATTGTTGTCAATTGATGTCACAGTGTGAGCTGTATTGTAAGCTATTACTTGCATGACATCGTGAGATAAAACATTTTCCAAGATTTAGTTGAGTTTCAAGTTTGTTTTGGCTAGAGTGGGAAAAGGCTGCCCACTTTTACTGATTTGCCCCCAGACTTCAGCTGAAGTGAGAAGACTATGGAGGCTGCTATATTTATTTCCTGTTAAGCAGCTCTCTTATTTATTTGGCTGCAGTAGTGTCTGAATAGGTAGCCATACATCAGGCGACTTGGCGGCCGATCGGCCATCTGATTTGATTATTATAATCTGTCCATCCCTCAAGTCTGACATTAACCCTACGTAAGACAGGATCTGTGGGTGGACATGAACCACAGGATGATCTGTCATAAACGAACATTGTAAATGGTTACTGTTGTTCCTCTGCTTGATGTTCCTGCATGCTGTGAACCCTTTATGTATGTCTGTTTCTTTTTTTGAGCTATGTTTTGTGCCAAATCCAATTCCGGGCATAACCCAGTTATGCTTGGCGAAAATAAACGATTCTGATTCTGATAATCAAATGAAAATTGGTGCCACCAAGTGCATGATTGACAATGCGACCGAAATTGGTTGCATAAATCAATAGCACATGCTGCAGGATGTAGGGCTGACTTTCTTGATTGATGCGTGGCGGTAACGGCATGCAATTTCGTGACGAACGCAATGAAACCCCGGCGCTGTCACCTGTAATGTTAAATGGCCCCCCGGAGCCCAGTGCAAGTTATACATTACTTGTGCGCGGCCTGTAAATATTTACGTACAGCGATCCAGCGCAGGCGCAGTAGCAGCTCTTAGTTTGGGCTAAGGCGGAAATAGCCGAGCCCGATCGTATTTGCTCTACTGCGCAGGTGCAAAGGACCTGCAGCTGCGCAGTATAGCATATACGATCAGGCTATTTCCGTCTTAGCCCGAAAGAAGAGCTGCTACTGCTCCTGCGCTGGATTGCGGTAGGTAAATATTGCGCCGCTTGACAAGCTTGTCTAGGAGGTTTCGGGGGAGCCAGCGCTGGATTCCTCCAAGCTAAAGAGGACGGGGAGGCCTCATTAGAACCCTGAGGCTTCCCCCTCCCGATGTAAGTATCCCCCAGAGTTTTCTTTTAGTTACAGAGTCTGTTTAACACCAGAAACAAGCACGCAGTTAAAGGCGCACTATGGCGAAAGTTTTTAAAATTGAAAATATGTGCAAACATAAACAAATAAGAAGTACGTTTTTTTTCCAGAGTAAAATGAGCCATAATTTACTTTTCTCCTATGTTGCTGTCACTTACGGTAAGTAGTAGAAATCTGACAGAAGCGACAGGTTTTGGACTAGTTCATCTCTTCATGAGGGGATTCTCAGGGATTTATTTATTTTCAAAAGCACTTAGTGAATGGCAGTTGCTCTGTGCAACAACCAAAAAACTGTGTAGGGAGCAGGGAAGCTGGCCAGCATAATTGTTTAAATCCTTTTTAGGGCTCGTTTCCACTATTGCGGTGCGGAATCTTGTGCCTCTCCCACCGTGCAAATTACCTTTCTCTTGACTTTGGCAATTATTGTCTATTTTTGTGCCTGTGCGTGTTGTGTATCATATACATGGCTTATGCTTTACCAGATGACATTGACCTGGACATCAGGTCAACCTTTGCAGCAGAGGTGATAACGTCCAACCATGAAAACATTGACACTGAGACACACATCAAGATAAAGTGCAGAAACCATAGGAAACTCACACTCAAACATCTGAGGAGGAGGTGGAATATTTCCACGTTAGAGTCCTACCGGACGGCCCAAGTACTACCTTGGGGAATTAGGGAAAGGGTTATTCCGGCGGAGCACCTGAGGAATGCACGCTTCCTCCCAAAATGGAAAACGGCATGCTTGCAGCATGGCTTTGTCATTTTGGGTCTTATAATTGAGGAGGAAACTATTCAATTAGGAGAAATAAAAGAGTCTATTGAGGCAAGTATACAGGATCTTGAACCCCACACAGACCACCCACTATTCATAAAACTTAATAACTTATTGAAGAGTGAAGTGGAAAGAACTCAAAGAGTAATCAAAAAGGACAAACAGGAAAAGTATAAAAAGGACATTGAGGAATGGAAAGAGGGTGAATTTTTTCACTACCTTCCAGGAAGACAACGCTCCCGATCACGTGGGCGTGGTAGGAGGCCACAGGGGAGAGAAGGGGGAGGAGAGGAAAGTGGTAATTCTCCAACATCATCAACCAAATCGGTGGTTTTTTTAGACGGAAGCGGCAGCGACGCAGAAAAAGAAAAGAGGTCAGACAGAGAAAAAAGGAAAGGCAAAAAGAAAAGGAAAGAGAGGAATTTAAAACCTATCTTGAGAGTTCAACCGCCAAGGAAAGGGAAGAACGAGCCTCCGAAATAACGTGTCAAAGGTGTAATACTGCAGAAGGGGAAAACTCCCCGGAGCAGCCGTGTAAACAGAAAATCAATGTTATTAACCTTTCCGATTTCCCCTTGGGCCCGGACCACATTTCCCTCCTTGATAGGGGGCTTTCCTTTTCCCCTGTACAGGGGGGAGATGAATTTAATGTCCAGAAAGATTTCCAGATGTTTGTACGGCGCCTGAACTTAAAGGCCATGTATAGTGAAAGCGAGAGAGTGGAACCAGGTAGATCCCAGCCCG
Organism: Hyperolius riggenbachi; assembly: GCF_040937935.1. Classification (NCBI taxonomy): domain Eukaryota; kingdom Metazoa; phylum Chordata; class Amphibia; order Anura; family Hyperoliidae; genus Hyperolius; species Hyperolius riggenbachi. The sequence continues at coordinate 337,754,488 of NC_090648.1, read as the reverse complement.
ATGAGCAGGAAAATGAAATGAGCTCACACAGTGTGTTTTGGAGCTTGGGGGAACGCGAAACCTTACGTATGTTGGAGGAACTGAAAGATCAGAATAAAAGAGATATGGGTAGCTTAGATCGAACTGATGAGGAAAAAGAGAACATTGGGCACGTTGATGTATATCTGGGGTCCTCATATATGCCCGGTTCACATCAGAACCAGGCTGTGGGAATTTTTTCAGACCTAGTGACGCAGGAGCTCAGAAAACTCAATTGGCAGTACCCCAAAAATCATGACAACCTATCCAAGCAGTAGAGGAGGGCCCTTGAGGAATTAAAATCAGCAGAGGATATCTTTATACGGCCTAGCGACAAGGGGGGAAATGTGGTCCTGTGGTCAAGGGAAGAATACCTTAAGGAGGCGAATCGACAGCTCGCGGATGAGAATACGTACCAACTACTGAGGCAGAAGCCCTATGAGCGTGTGGTAGCAAGCCTCAACAGCTTGGTTGATGATGCGGAGGAGAATGGGACCCTAGATCAGCGTGAAGCACAGTATCTCAAGGTGGAAAAGTACAAAATCCCCATCCTATATCTAATTCCAAAAATTCATAAAAATGCCAACAAACCACCTGGGCGCCCAATTGTTAGCGCCATAGGTGGGCCCACCGAGAAGATAGGGAAGTGGTTGGACACAAAGTTAAAAGGACTAGTGAAGTCCCTTCCATCATTTGTTGAGGACTCCACCGATGTGTTGAAGCTGCTGGATGGGCTGAGACTTGGCCCCGGTGACATCCTTGTGGGGATCGACGTGGAGAGTTTGTACACGTCGATCCCCCACGAGGTTGGCATCGGGGCCATCCGGTTCTTCCTGGATGATGAGAATCCCGATAGTGAAACCCACAACTCCTTCATCGTGGATGCGATGCGATTTGTGCTGGAACATAACTGTTTCATGTTTGGGGGCTCCCATTACAGGCAGGTGCGCGGTACCTCGATGGGTGCGGCCTGCGCGCCTGCCTATGCCTGTCTCCACCTAGGCCAATGGGAGCGCCAAGACGTATACCCCCTCCCGGATTACAAACAGCATGTGCGGCTATGGCTGCGTTTTATTGATTGACGCTCCTCCACGCCACCAGCCACCATCCGCAGCATCTGAAGACGGGAATACCTTATGGCCAGTTTCTGCGACTGCGCAGAAACTGTTCAGCGAAGGCTGACTTTGCGCGTGAGTCCCTTGAACTGTATGATCGCTTTCGGGAGAGGGGGTATCAGCATGGAGCACTTTGGAGCATGGAGCACTTTGTGCCAGCCTTGAGAGAGCATTGGAGCGCCCGAGGGGGGAGCTGTTGGAGAAAAACGGGAGATACCCAGGGGTGCAAAGGAACAGGGAGGCCCCTCCTCGCTTCATTACACCATACAACTCGAATTGGGGGAAGATCCGAGAGATACTTACCCGACACTGGCCAATCCTGGAAAATGAACCCGTCCTCAATAAAATTGTGGGAAATCGCCCTTTGCTAGTTGCCAAAAGAGCCCCAAACCTAAGGGATGCGCTGGTTCACTCACAATACATCCCTCCGGAAAAAACTACGTGGTTGGGAAAAAGTAGGACTGTGGGTATGTTCAAATGTGGAAAATGTGTTGCCTGTGATAGAATGGTGCCCTCTAAAATATTCACTGATGCTCTGGGAAGGAAACATTGGACGATAAAAAGTTTTATCAATTGCGACACTGAGTGGGTCATTTATCGCTTGGAGTGCCATGCCATAAAGTCTATGTGGGAATGACAACACGAAAGCTCAAAACGCGAGTAATGGAACATGTATCCAACATAAAAAGTGGACTGCAAGATAATGGACAGTTTAAAAGCTCAGTGGCAGAGCACTTCTGCTTGGAGCACAATGGAGAAATCAATGGATTGAAAGTAATGGGCATAAGTCATATCCAGGCAAACAGGAGAGGGGGTGACCGATTAAAAACACTAATGCAGCAAGAAAGCCGATGGATTTATCTATTAGGCACCATGCACCCGGAAGGGATGAACATGGAACTGAACTATGCCCCCTTCCTGGTATAAGGATGAACCCACAGTGAGGAAATGAGGGAAATGGGAGAGTGGGGAGAGCTGGTGTCAAGAATCAGAATGTCATGGACTCTGAGATATATATATATATGTGTAAAATGTGAAGGGAAGAAACCGTTCTGATATACCATTAAAACAAAGGAATGATAACCCCTTGTGGTTTCAGCCATATATGAAAAGCCCGGAATCAAAAGAATAAACAGAATAAAAAGATGAAAGTTTACCTGTGGAAAAGCACTTTCGGGATGTGTCTGTAGTTGGAGATGTATGTGGACTTTAATACAGTGCAATATGTCATAACCTTGCATCGCCAGCATCTCTGCGGCTACGTCATAATGGTGTAAGCCATGATGACGCGTACGAAGGGCGGAAGTGCCCCAGTGCCCTCAGAGCGCGTCAACAACAAAAGTGCAGCCTGGCCAAGCGTAACCAGCGCACATCCTGACGAAGCTCGCAAGTGGGCGGGCGCAACGCGTAGGTGGGCGGGTTCACGTCCCGTAGCCGGAACTCTGTGTGTAGCTGCAACCAAACAGCGTGCTATCGGGGAGTCTGTTCGCTGCATGATCAGCAGGATTACCAGTAAGCTCCCCGCCTGTGCAATCTGGCAGGGCGGGTAGAGCAGGGGGACCACTCCCGATGCCAAGAAAGGGTCGCGACTGAAGACTGTGACAAAAAGGAGTGGACCACTCAACCTGAGTTACCTGCGGACAACTGCAGTGGTGAGATCGCTCCAGACACCTACTCTACACGCGAGTGGCAGACCACACAGGACGAATGCACACCACGCTGTATGCACACAGCTTAAACACCCCCTCTCCCCTCTTCCGAAGACCAAAGTACTTGTGGTACCGGTACCAGTAGGGAGATATGAATGGGGTGGCGTGTGTGATCAGTGTGTATGTGTGTTGCAAGTTCACATGGCTATTTTAACTGTTTTTATTGGATAGGTATGTGCACGGCACAACGAATACAATAAAGCCATTCTTTCTATTTTTCACTAAACCTATGAGCAACTGACCCATTCATCATAATTATTTTTTTCATTGCGGTGCGGAATCGCCTGGATTCCACCGCTGATTAAATCACATGCGGATGCGATTCCCCATGCGTTTTTGCCGCGAATTCGCATGCGAATTCGCATAGGTGAGGGTATATGCGATTTTAACCATGTCACTGTCTGTGTGAATTTACATCGGGACCTATGGCAAAAAACACATGGGGAAAACGCATGCGATTTCCCTATTAAATACATTGCATGCGATCCGCATGCATTCCACTCTCAGGCGAATTCGTTGGCTCTTTTGTGCGTTTTTTCACCGCTCAAAAAAACGCACATCACCAACGCAACAGTGGAAACAGGCCCATTCACTTGTATACCATGTGCGAATCCGCATGCGTTGGACGCATGCGGATTCGCGATAGTGGAAACGAGCCCTAAGGGAATATCTTTATACAGAATAAAAGCCTTGCTGAGAGTCCCCTATGAAGAGATGGACTAGTCCAAAACCTGTCGCTTCTGTCAGATTTCTACTACCTACTGTGACAGCAACATAGGAGAAAAGTAATTTATGGCTCATTTTGCTCTGGAAAAAAAATACCTCTTATTTGTTTATATTTGCACATATTTTAAATTTTACAATTTTTCCCGATAGTGTCCCTTTAATCTTGTCAAACCTGACAATAATGTCAGAAACGCCTGATCTGGAGCATGCTTGTTCGGGGTCTATGGCTAAAAGTATTAAAAGCAGAGGATCAGCAGGACAGCCAGGCAAGTAGCTAGCGTTTTGCGGCCTCGATTTTGACACAATAAATGTGTATTTTTCACTTTACTTTTTTGCGTTTTTATTTCCTCAACATTGTAATTGCGATCGCTCAAAAATCGTGAGAAAGCGCTCCATGGACCACGTTCGCACTTGCTGATAATTGCGAATCGCCAGCGATCGTGGCAGGGAGATCACTGCTATATACTTTTTACCTTGTTGATGAAGGTAAAGTGCTAGGGGGGAGTCTGCAGTTGACAGAGGCACAATAGATGGCCACTAACTATACAATCACTAGGACGATCGATCGTCCGATTAAATTGTTATGATCGAAACGATCATTCAGACCCACAAACAGGTGAAAAAAATGTTAATCAATCCCATAAAATTGATGGACTCGATCCAAAAAAACAGATCAACTCCATTAATTTGATCGGAATGGTTAGAAGTTTTTAGTGGTCCCAAACAATCATTTCCACATTTCCAATTGAGCATAATGACTGAATTGGATGATCGCTCATCCATGTGATTGTATTATGTCTCAAACCCCCCTCCCATGTCTCTTCAGTACTGTAGTGCCAACAATGTACATCCCCCACCCCCCCATCTAACTCCTTAGGTGGCCATGCACTTATCGATTTTTTTATGTTGATATATGGCAGATGTGATCACTCTGCTCAATCTGCCCAAAATCGTTGTATCAAATGATACCTGATTGATCGCCAGTCTGTTTCAAGGGACAAAAGATATAGAATAGCACCGGGTTAGGAATGTGGCAGTTTTGGCAGTGGAGCTGTCCACTGGAGCATCTTCTCCCATGCCCTGTGTCTTCTCTTCATCTCTGTGGTGCTATTCTATACAGTAGTGCAGATGTAGGCAGTATGGTGAAGTGGAGTAGAACATTAATGCTAGCCGTACACAGGTCAACAGTAGCATACAATACAAACAACGGGTTACGCCTTAATTTCTGTGATCAATATATATACAGTGCCTTGCAAAAATATTCACCCCCTTTTGGCAGACTCAAAATGAGCCTTGTTATTTTCAATGCTAATTAATGGCTTTTTCTGGCCACTTTTCTACAAAGACCAGCTTTATAGTGTGTGTGGCTTATTGTGATCCTATGGAAATATATTCCAGTTCTGGTGTTCAACTCTACATCTCTCTGTGCTGCCTTTCTGATTAATGCCCTCTTTGGTGGTTGGCCCTCTCTAGACAAGTTTGTTGTGTACCATGTTCTTTCTATTTGAAGATGATGAATTTGATGCTGCTGGGGGGCTGTTAAAAGCTTTGGATATTTTTTTTATAACCCATTTCCGACTTGTTCTTCTGATCAACTTTGTCCCTGACTTGTTTGGAGAGCTCCTTGGTCTTCATGTTTTGATGCCTCTTGCTTAGTGTTGTTGAAGCTTCTGGGGCCTTTCTGGAAAGGTGTGTTTATTCTGACAGATCATGTGACCATAAAGTTGCCGATTGTTTTCATTGATATCGGCCCGATTGAATCATTTGAACGAATCAATGCCGCAAACATCTCTCGTTTGCCAATCATTATGTATTCATTTCAATTAATCTTGCTGGCTGTAAGATCCTAAAGAAAGATACATATAGCTAGATCACATCACAGTGGAGCAAATATCACTAATTGATGATCAATAAATGAAATAAAGTACCTCAGGAATTATGCAGACCAAAATTATATTGCACAGACCCAAAATAGAGTATAGAGAGGAAAATGGCCTTTAAAAACAATTCATATGGTGGTAAATAAATTAAATCCCTGTGAAAATGTACCAACAAGTAAATAGAAATACAATTCATTGGTTACCGGTAATTAATGTAAATTAACGAATGATAAATAAGTGTGAACCTAGTCTGTGAGACTGAGGTTCTAAAAGAAAGGATTTTGTGTGTGACTGATGTGCTTTTAGGCACTTTCTGCTATCTGTAATTAAATGATAAAATCATGATGTAAACATGGTGATGCTCATGCCAATTTTTTAATTCCATTCATTTTTTTACAGAAAGTGATGGTTCATTGCCTTTTTAGTGATAAAAAAGACCATTCCATCATTTTGCACAAAGAAAAAAAAAAACCCTACCTAAATACCTTCCTAAATGAGTTATTGATTAACCCCTGCAAGTCTGATCTATAAGATTCCAATCAGTGTAATCAGTGTCAGAAAGTGATTTGGCAAAGCGGTAAATGGCCATTTATGGGCAAATGTTCATATTCAGGTGCTTTAATCAGTGTCAAGAAATCGATCTACAAATAACTTTCTACTGCCTCAAGCTTAAAGTGGAACTGAAGAGAGTGGTATATGGAGGCTGCCATGTTTATTTGCCTGGCAGACCTGCTGATCCTCTGCCTCTAATACTATTAGCCATAGACCCTGAACAAGCATGCAGCAGATCAGGTGTTTCAGACTTTAAAGTCAGATCTGACAAGACTAGCTGCGTGCTTGTTTCTGGTGTTATTCAGATACAACTGCAGAGAAATAGACCAGCAGGACTGCCAGGCAACTGGTATTGATTAAAAGGAAATAAATATGGCAGCCTCCGTATACCTCTTACTTCAGTTCCACTTTAAAGGAGTACTGTAGGGAGGTAGTGGAAAAAGAGTTGAACTTACCTGGGGCTTCTAATGGGCCCCCACAGACATCCTGTGCCCGCACAGCAGCTCACTGATGCTCTGGTCCCCTACTCCGATTCACTCTTTGAATTTCCGACTTTAAAGTCGGAAAACCACTGCGCCTGCGCGGCCGCGCCCTTGCTCTTGCTGACATCATCAAGAGTGTATTGCACAGGCCCAGTACATTCTGCACCTGCGCAGTACACTCCTGGTGACGTCAGCGGGAGCGAGGGCACTGCCGAGCAGGCGCAGTGGTTTTCCGACTTTAAAGTCAAAAATTCAAAAAGTGAAATTCCAGAAGTGAACCGGAGGCGGGGACCGGAGCATCGGTGAGTGGCTGTGCGGGCACAAACATCTGCAGGGGACCATTAGAAGCCCCGGGTAAGTTAAACTCTTTTTTTCCCCCTACCCCATTACAGTAGATAGAGAGGTCTATGGAGGCGGACATACAGTGGCTTGCAAAAGTATTCGCCCCCCTTGAAGTTTTCTACATTTTCTCATATTACTGCCACAAACATGAATCAATTTTATTGGAATTCCACGTGAAAGACCAATACAAAGTAGTGTACACGTGAGAAGTGAAACGAAAATCATACATGATTCCAAACATAAAAAATAAATAACTGCAAAGTGGGGTGTGCGTAATTATTCAGCCCTTTGAGTCAATACTTTGTAGAACCATCTTTTGCTGCAATTACAGCTGCCAGTCTTTTAGGGTATGTCTCTACCAGCTTTGCACATCTAGAGACTGAAATCCTTGCCCATTCTTCTTTGCAAAACAGCTCCAGCTCAGTCAGATTAGATGGACAGCATTTGTGAACAGCAGTTTTCAGATCTTGCCACAGATTATCGATTGGATTTAGATCTGGGCTTTCACTGGGCCATTCTAACACATGGATATGTTTTGTTTTAAACCATTCCATTGTTGCCCTGGCTTTATGTTTAGGGTCATTGTCCTGCTGGAAGGTGAACCTCAGTCCCTGTCTCAAGTCTTTTGCAGACTCTAAGAGGTTTTCTTCCAAGATTGCCCCGTAGTTGGCTCCATCCATCTTGTCATCAACTCTGACCAGCTTCCCTGTCCCTGCTGAAGAGATGCACCCCCAGAGCATGATGCTGCCACCATATTTGACAGTGGGGATGGTGTGTTCAGAGTGATGTGCAGTGCTAGTTTTCTGCCACACATAGCGTTTTGCATTTTGGCCAAAAAGTTCCATTTTGGTCTCATCTGCCCAGAGCACCTTCTTCCACATGTTTGCTGTTTCCCCTACATGGCTTGTGGCAAACTGCAAACGGGACTTCTTATGCTTTTCTGTTAACAATGGCTTTCTTCATGCCACTCTTCCATAAAGGCCAACTTTGTGCAGTGCACGACTAATAGTTGTCCTATGGACAGATTCCCCCACCTCAGCTGTAGATCTCTGCAGCTCTTACAGAGTCACAATAGGCCTCTTGACTGCATTTCTGATCAGCGCTGTCCTTGTTCGGCCTGTGAGTTTAGGTGGACGGCCTTGTCTTGGTAGATTTACAGTTGTGCCATACTCCTTCCATTTCTGATTGATCGCTTGAACAGTGCTCCGTGGAATGTTCAAGGCTTGGGAAATCTTTTTGTAGCCTAAGCCTGCTTAAAATTTCTCAATAACTTTATCCCTGACCTGTGTGGTGTGTTCTTTAGACTTCATGGTGTTGTTGCTCCCAATATTCTCTTAGACAACCTCTGAGGACATCACAGAGCAGCTGTATTTGTACTGACATTAGATTACACACAGGCACACTCTATTTAGTCATTAGCACTCATCAGGCAATGTCTATGGGCAACTGACTGCACTCAGACCAAAGGGGGCTGAATAATTACGTACACCCCACTTTGCAGTTATTTATTTGTAAAAAATGTTTGGAACCATATATGATTTTTGTACTTCTCACGTGTACACCACTTTGTTTTGGTCTATCACGTGGAATTCCAATAAAATTGATTCATGTTTGTGGCAGTAATATGACAAAATGTGGAAAACTTCAAGGGGGCCGAATACTTTTGCAAACCACTGTATTTATTTCCTTTTAAAGCGAAATGAAACCTAGCATTTCTTCTTTACTCTAAAAAATTATTTACAGCATACTATATCCAACCAGCATTTTTTTTTACTAGAACAGCATTCAAAGGGTTACACACAGGACATGAAAGTTCAGTGCAGAGAAATCTGGACGCATCCGAAAGTGGAGATAATGTTATCTTGTGTTTATTTAATTGTATCAAGTGAGGAATGTGAAACATTAACTGACTGTGCAGAAGCTCCTGGACACAGACAGAAACTCAAAGCATTTCTGCCTTCAATACATAATGAATAAAAACAGTTATTAATAAAATGCAAAGTCAGCTCTCAAAGCAAAAAACTACTTTTGGGAACTTGTAATTTCTAACTGAATAATAATACTTATGCACAAATGCAAATATGATAACCGTATGGCATAAAAAGTAGGAAAACATGTTTTTATTTAATATTATGTCAGGGTTTTATACCGCTTTAGGAAATACCAGTTACCTGGCTGTCCTGATGATCCTCTGCCTCTAATACTTTTAGCCATAGCCCCTGAACAAGCATGCAACAGATCAGGTGTTTCTGACATTATTGTTAGATCTGATAAGATTAGCTGCATGCTTGTTTCTGGTGTTATTCAAACACTACTGCAGCCAAATAGATCAGCAGGGCTGCCAGGCAACTGTCATTATTTGACAGGAAATAAATATGGCAGCCTACATATTCTTCTCACTTCAGTTGTCCTTTAAAGGAAACCAGAAACAAAGCATATTCAAAGTTTTATACATACCTGGGGCTTCCTCCAGTCCCATCCGCACAGATCGCTCCCACGCTGCCACACTGTATGTTCTCGCTTGCTGAAGCATTGAATAGAAAAAATGGCTCCCAATTATTGACTGATTTAAGATACAGTACTACGGAATACTTTATGTGCTTGAGTATGACAATTTGTGATATAGTAAACTTCTGATATTGTAAACCACTTTGCTCAGTCCCTTGAAGATTACTATAAATGGATTCCACTGTACTTTATTCACATTTAATACTCCCCCTCAGGGAAGGAACACACTAGGCAGAATTGCATGAGTTTTCCCCATCGCACATAGTGGAAAACAGATATGTGATTCTGCCTCGTGTGTTCCTACCCTTAGTTATAATGTCTTATCTTAGGTTTGGGTACAGTGAGGAAGGGTTAGAAAATGTGTCAGGTTTTGACTTCTGCCTGTATACTCGTTTGTGGAGATTTCCCCTCACTTCCTGTGATTTTTTTCCCCTCGCTTCCTTCTCTTCGTGGCTCTAAAGCTGGCCACTAATGGTCCAATTTCTAGCGAAAAATCGTTCGAGCAATCAGAAATTCTAATCGGATTGGTTGCAAAAAACTCCATTGATGGACACAATCGATTATGAACGAGTGAAAAAAATGTCGCCCGAATGAATTTTCGTCGAACGAAAATTTGGATTTTCTTGGTGGTCGTGATAGATAGGAAGCAATGATTGGTTAGTTGATGGTGTATTGAATGATTTTTCATCCGATCAGAATTTCTGATCGCTCGAACGATTTTTCGCTAGAAATTGGACAGTTAGTGGCCAGCTTAAGACGTGGACAGGAAGTAAAGATAATCTTTTCTGTAAGAATACATCATGCAGTGTGCAGAGGTAAAGCGTACCGGTATGTGCATAGCTTCAATTTAAATGTTGACAGGCTGTTTTGGATATAACTTTTTTAGGGCTCTGGTAACACTAGGTTCACTATGGTTTGATTCCTACCAATACAGTATTAATATGTGAATGGCGTTTACATGTCCTTTCTGTGTTTAGAAGAATTTCCAGTGGGGGCTGTGATTTTTTTTTCACACCCCAATAAAGAAGTTCATTAACTTTCATATAGAAAGGCATGTTTTATGACAGTGCTATATAAATAAACAATATGCACTCAGTCTAAGTAATCACATAAGATAGGTGTCAGACAGCTTGACAGCCATCTTCACTAATATGAACATGCATGTTTGGCATGGGCAAGTCACGTGTTTATTTCCATGTTAGGGGAGGAAGGAGAAGGACCAGAGACCCATTGCACTGCAAAACACAGTAGCAAAAATCTGAGCAAAATAAATCTTGGCCAAATGCTATGGTGAATCGGTGATACAACTCTTTCCCTATGACCTATGCAATAGGGAACAGTCAGATGAAATGATTACCATGTAGTATCTGACTAATATCAACCAGTTATAAATTATTTTCCATTAGTTTGGCTCAACAGTTGTACTAAAAGTTAATAACTGATGGTTTGTTTAAGTGATTCAGGAAGTATCGTCACTGATCATCATTGCTGCATCTGTTATTAAAGCGAAGACCTAGATGTTTAACACTGCAAACCAGTTGTTCAGCTTATTCGCCCTTTGAAGACCCAAGTTTTTGATGTTAGTGATATTGCGTAGTGAGATTTGTTTACATGACTATGGCTTCAATTCATCAAAGGGTGTTCGATAACAAAACCCCAGTCCTTAAAATACCGCATTCGGTATTTTACACTTCACTGTGCTAATTCATCAATATTTTCCCATGTGTGGTAGAGGTTCGTTAAGTTACCGAAGTACTAGGCTTCAGTTCATCAAAGGCTGTTAGATAACAGCAGAGTGGTGCAGAGCAGCTTGGAATGTCCGTGTGTTGTTACAAGCTGATAACAATAGAAGGCATCCAGACATCCCTTTAGATGTAAAGGTGTTATAGTTACTGTTATTTATACTGCCTCTGCTGCTCTGAATCTGTCCATCAGTCTTTCTTAACATTTTATTTATTTGCCACAACGTAGATGAACTTCCTGGAGACATTACAAATGCCATGCTTGGTGATTTCACCACCAGCATCTTTGCATTATCAAACAGGGCCTGAAAGGGTTACACCACCGAAGGGAATCTGGGGATATATTTTGACCCGTTCTCTCTGCTCACTGCTTGGGGGGTCTGGAAGCTTGTGTGGAGAAGCCTGTGTGACCTATCAGCGGCACTTGCAGGAGAACAGGGGCTGTTTCTATTGGCTGCCTGCTCCTGCTAATCATGAAAACATTCACACAGAAGGCTTTCGAAGCCTGTAACGACAGGGGAGAGCTTGAGATAAACACCGAATGTGTTAGCGAATGTGGGAACCTTGATGAATTAGCATTTGTTGAGCACATGTCGGTAATTTATCTCATTGCTGTGTCATTTCAGCTTCTCCTTCGGTAACAGCTTTGATGAATTAACATTTTCTAAAGTGCTTCGTTAAGTCAGCTGTTTTCAGCATTACCGAATGCGGTAATGCTTGATGAATTGAAGCCTATTTCTGGATTCCCCACTGACGTTCTCGTGCCTGCACCCAAATTTGTTAAATATTCAAGCCTGCTTAATTTAGGCAAGGCCATGTAGCCCCAGATAGATATAGACAGGCGAAAGTGGAAAGGAATTTCTAGAAGCTCACAGTCCTGTATAGAAGAGAGTCACAAGTTCATTGTGGAACTTTTGAACAAGCTGTAAGAGTTATATTTAAAAATGGATTTCTTCAATGTTATAGTAGGCTTCATGATAACGAGCGTCTAAAGAGTGACTGTCGCTTGAGAAGTTTTCACCATCCTGGCACGCTCATGAAAATGTGCACAACCATTCTGAATATACAGTATGTTGTCTTTTTTTTCCGACATTACACCTACTTAATGCATATTTCTAGGTAAATTTTATGTAATGTCCAACAACACTGAACTCAAAAGTTTTATTTTGGGGTAAGGGCCCTCTTCCACTAGCGGCGATTCGCTTCAAAAAGCGGATCGCAGCCGTTTTGCCGATTGCTAGAGCACTGTGATTTACATGCAAATGTTGTTGGTAATTTCCCACTACTGCGTGACACTTTTTTCCCACATGCAAACATTGGGCTGCGTGATTCTCGCCAGGATATTGCTCAGTTCCCGTTGCATAAACGGTGCAATCGTGGCTAGCGGAAATTGCTGCTTGCATGCATGCACCGCAGCGCGCTCGCAGGCGGAAGTGCAGGCAGCAGTGGAAAAGGGCCCTAAGGATTCGTACAGTAAATTACAATCTGTTAACTTACATTACATTGAAGCATAAGGTACAAGTATGGCTTATGAGGACTTTTGTTTGTAACTCCTGTTTATTGCCGTATTTTTCAGCTCTTGATAGATTTGGTACTGCAGACACATGTGCAAGTGTTGGTATCTTTTTATTGGCTGACAGGCTGTCTGCGGACCAATTTAAATGGAAAGTTGCTGTCTTGGACTGAGCATTCGCTTCTTGTGTTTGGCAGTTTGTAACTCATCACAAGGATATAATGATAATGAATCAATTGGCAGTGCTTGTCTGGTTGCTACTATCATGCTTATACAGAGTGTATCCATTCTGATTTATAACTAAAGGCTACTTTCACACCAAGACGTTGCGCTTTAGGGGACGTTAAGGTCGCATAACGTGCCCCTAACGCAACGCGTGGTGGTGTTGAAGTTGGACGTCAGATTGAGCCGCGTTATGCGGCTCTCAAAGCAGCCGCTGCAGGATAGTGATGGGAAGTCCGGATCTTTAAGGATTCGGATAATTCGAATCGGATCATTGAAAAGATTCGAATCTTTGAACCAAATCAGTTGAATCATTTTACTAGGGAAGCAGACTGGGTGAAATGACTAGCAGGACAGGACTTTCCCTGCACTGTACATTCTGTATGTTCCTGTTTCTTCCAGACAGACATCCACTGTGAACCGAATCTTTCATTGTGATGATCCGGATGATTTGACTCACAAAAAAGATCCGGATCAAATGAAAGATTTGTTCATGATCCGGACAACACTACGAGTCCCACCACGAGTCACCACAGTGCAGTGAATATTATTAGCCATGTGGCTAGTCCCTGAGCATGTGCAAACAATCTAACGCAGCTCTATAGGGGTATAACGTACAGCATGCTGCACTTTCATGTAACGTGCAGCGTTATACCCTAACGCAATGTGTGCACTGTGAACAGCACATTGATTTTACAGTGCTGTGAGTTAGGCTGCGTTACTGGCTGCTGTAACCTGGGACTTTAACGTCCCACTGTGAAACCAGCCTAAGAGTGTAAAAATAGGGTATATTACTATTATTTTTGAAATTATAAGCTTGAAAATAGTGATGGATGCAAAACGGCACCTTTATTTCCCCAAAAAATATTGGCGCCATACATTGTCATAGGGACATAATTTAAATGGTGTAATAACCCAGACAAATGGGCAAATAAAATACTTGGGTTTTAATAATGGCAGCATGTTTTATTTTAAAGCTATACTGGTCGAAAACTGAGAAATAATGAATTTTTCACTTTTTTTTTCTTAATATTCTGGTTCAAATGCATTTAGAAAATAATAATTCTTAAGAAAATGTAACACCCAAAGAAAGCCTAATTGGTTGCAGACAAAAAAAGATATACATAAATTAATTGTGATAAGTAGTGATAAAGTTATTGGCGAATGAATGGGAGGAGAAAATTGCTCGGATGCATAAGGTGAAAAACGACTGAAGGCTGAACTGGTTAAAGACGCACCACCTTCTATTTGGTGATCACTGAGCCTTTGCCTGAATCATATGAGATCCCAATGATCTCTGGCTAATGTGAGATTGTGCTATTAATCACAGGTTTTGTAAACTTGGCTCAGTGTTACACTGGGTCAGACCTTAAGTTTTTTTTCCAGTATTACTTGTTCTGGTCTGTTATCACTATGCAAGGGACACAAATGTTTCCAGAATATTTTTTCAACAAATGCAGATCTGTTCTGCAGGATCATTTGTTATCTCCATCATAAAATAATCTTTGTGAATCAGACCCATTACTAATCTGTACTTGTATGAAACTGGTTATTTACTGTAAAAAAACGGAAATTCCTCACACCACTTTCTTCCATAGTATACCAAAGTCCATGGGTTTGTAGAACAGTTAAAATTGAAACTGTATTTTGTTGAGAAACAACAATCCCCTTATTGCAGCTCTGTATGTTGAAGGGAATAACTTGCTTACCTTGTTCTTGTGCACACAGCTATTCAGAAGTGTTCTTAACAGCATCAGTTTGCAATTATTAGCATCTCATTGACCATCCCTACAGGTGAAACTCAAAAACTTAATATATTGTGCAAAAGTACATTTATTTCAGTAATTTAACTTAAAGGAATACTATCAATGCCCAAGTGTTCTAAAATGACAATGTACAAATAATGTCTAAGTAGCTGTGTAAACATTTTCCTACTTTTCATGTTAAATATCAGAGGCAAAAGCTGTAATTTGAGGGTAGGATTTAGCTATATTGGGACAAATGAATTGCAGAAGGGGTGTCTGCTTCAATGCACAGCCAGAATACAAGAAGGGTCCGCACTTGTTCAAAGGAACGACCTTTATTGAATGGACTTATCCATAAACAGCCAAGGCAACATAAGATAGCTTACATGTTTCGGACTATCTTTTCTTAATCATAGCTAACAACACTTTGGCTAATCGGCCATATGTAGGAATCTCAAAGTGTCACCACCGCCCACTGCTCCGCCCTTAAGGGGAGGAGTAAAGGCACATGAGGATGGGCAGACACATGGAGATAACCCCTAACTATGCCATATCCACTTGTGTAAAAGAATATACAATATACAAAAATATATAAAAACACTTAGGATAAAACAAGGAACATGTAAGATCCCATAGAATGAAGAGTAAAAACCAAACATCTTAATCATAGTTACAGAGCACATTTGAGCAGGAAATAAAGCCAGAAGATGGCCTTAATATATGAGAGGGAAACTGGAGTGAGGTGATGCATTCTCTAGTCATGTGATGGCTGCCAGATCCCACTTTGCATTCAATCCATGTAGAACCCGGGTGTTCATCTGAAATATCCATAATGCTTCCCTGCGTAATAGCCTTTTTTGGAGATCTTCCCCCCTCTTTGATGTCAGCACCCTCTCAATCCCACAAAAGGAGAAACTAGTCATATTCCCTTCATGGGCCTCTCGAAAATGTTTTGCCACATTTGTGATGTTGGAAGTGTGCCAATTGGCACCCAAATAATGCTCCGCTATGCTCTGTCACAAAGGCCGGGTGGTACACCCCACATATTGGAGTGAGCATTTACCATAAGTAATGAGATAATACAACATAACTAGTGCCACAGTTAATAAACTGTTTGATCTTGAACGCCCGGCCATTTGAGACAGAGACTGCAGCCTTAGATGTCCTATGGAGGTGACAATACCTACAAGTGGGAATACCACATCTAAAAGAACCCACTGTGGACAGCCACGTTCTCCACGGGGCCTTTGAACAAAATAGGCTTGGAGACAAAAGCTGCCCCAAGGTGAGGGCAAGTCTACTTGCAAATTTCACTCCATCACCTAGAACCTGTGAGAGACCATCGTCTGCTTGTAGTACCGGAAGATATTTCTTCAAAATTTCATTTACCTGCTTGTATTCAATAGAGTAAAAGGTGACAAATGCACAGCCAGAGTTGCATATCAGACTACAGAAAGCAAATATCAAACATATCAAACTCTGAAAGCAAAAACAGTATGAAAAGCTGTGACAATTAGTTACATTTCCTCTGCTCTCTTCAGACATGTCAGTCAGAAACACAGGACACAGGAGCTGCAGCTGTTGGGAGCTCTCTTCTCACACACAGAGCTACACATAGAGTTAACTGATCAAGTGTGAGGGGAATTTCCCCTCTCCTCATGGCTCAGTCAGCAGTCAGTTTTGGCGTCAGTAAAGTTTGAAAGTATTTTGCTAACAGTAAACAAAGAAGTTGCTACTAAAATGTATACACCAGTACTTAGCAGCATTTCCCAAACAATTCCTGTGTCAATTGAAAAAAATATGTGAATCGATAGTATTCCTTTAAAGGGTGAAACTAATGTATGACCTAGACTCATTACATGCAAAGCAAGATATTTCAAGCCTTTATTAGTTATAATTTTAATGATTATGGCTTACTTCTTATGAAAAACCGAAAATCAACATCTTAGGCCATTAGAATATTGTGAAAATGTTCAATAATCTAGGCTCAAAGTGTCAGATTCTCATCAGCTAATTAATACAAAACACCTGCAAAGGGTTCCATCCTATTTTATATACAGTTTCACCTTTTAAGTTGAATTACCGAAATAAATGGACTTTTGCACAATTTTCAAGTATCACCTGTTTACTGATTTCCATTGGTGGAACTAAAAGGCAAGGTAGAGAGGTGTGAGGTGAGCGCTCATTGTATGTAGCTGTACTACATTTTCTACAGTACACAGCAGTAAAGAGTTCTGTAAAGCCTCATTTGATGGTAGTATATTGTGAGAACGCGGAAAAGCCGCCGCGTCTGTCAAGAGCAAGGCGGCTGACTCCGCGTCCAGCGCGGCGGTTTGCACGCATAGACACGTGTCTGGTAGTATGGTGGAATGCGGAAAGGCCGCCGCATGTCCTAACAGCAAAGCGGCCGTTTCCGCGTCCAACGCGGCGGTTTGCATGCAGTGGCGTGCGCTTGGTGTGGCTGGGTCTGTTAGTGCACATAGGCAGATGGAAGAGCTACGCGCGCGCGGGCCTGAACTCAGGACCTTTATACCAGCAGGGGAAGTGTCAGCTGATAAGGAAAATCAGCTGATTCCTGCAGGACTCATGATTGGCTGAGTGGATCGGGCGGGGCAGCAGAGTTCAGCTACTATATATTCTGCTGCTTGTCAGTTGCTGGTTGTCTGTCATTGCAAACACTTTGTGGAAGCATTCAGACCATAGTCAGATCCTTACAGTGTGTTTGAACCAAGAGGACTTGGTAATTCACACTGAGTCAGATTACCTTGTACTGTTTATTTGTTAGACCAGTTCCAGGGTGTTGAGATCAAGGCCCTCACACCCCAGACTAGGAATACTGTATATCTTCTGTGTATTCTCTAGCATAGTTCCAGGGTGTTGAGTTCAAGGCCCTCACACCCAAGATTAAGGAACTGTATTGTCTTTGTGTTATATTCCAGACTAGTTCCAGGGTGTTGATGATCACGGAACTCGCACCCAAGACTAGAGAATTGTATAATCATTTATGTTATACTCCAGACTAGTTCCAGGGTGTTGATGATCACGGAACTCACACCCAAGACTAGGGAATTGTATTATCATTTATGTTATGCTCCAGACTAGTTCCAGGGTGTTGTGACTACGGACCTCACACCTCAGACTAGTATTGCTATTACTGTGTTACGTTAGCCCAGTTCAGGGCAATTCCTTGCATATTAGCAGCAGGGCTTCCTGCACCCAGTCTCGGTCCCTCGCCCAGGGGTCCACAGGCTACAGGAATATCACCCACTGTCAGGGGTGAATTCCTCAGGAGTCTTAGGCTGCCAGCTCCTCTGGTGGTCCCCACTCAGAGTTGTTACTGTTGCACCAAACACTTACACTCTCTCAGGTGTCTAGAGGTTAGACATATCTGATTATTGACGATTCCGCAGATCCTCAATAATTGGGTATATCTGTATTCTTGGGGATACTGCGGATCGCCAAGGATCAGATTCTCTCTCTGGTTGCTGACACCGATCGTTACACATATCTATATTCCTGTATGCACGATTAACATATTATTTTCCTACTGTGATTCTTAAGAAAGGGACATTTATTTCGTGAGTTGATGTCAACATAGGATGGCAGCATGACCTTTTAATATCGCTCTGATCTTGGGGTTCCCAGGGCCAGAAAATGATAAGGGTGCGCAGACATCCAATTTTGAATGGCCAATCATTGACCAATTTTACTAACTCAATGTAGTATGAGAGCTTACCTGCTCAATCTGTTCATATTATTAAAAATCTGTTGGCCTCATGCTACGTTGAAGTGAGCTGTGTACCATGCTTTGTTCTCCCAAATGGGTAAAACCTGAATGAGGTTTTAGCTTCTCGTTCTAGCCAAACGGCATAAACATTTTTTTGGGCTGAAGTTTAACTTAGGGCCCTTTTACACTTGCAGTTAGTTCCTCTGTTGCGTTACCCTATTTTACCGCAAGGGGTCACAAAAGCAATGAATGTATATGGAGCTGTTCACACTTATTGCTGTGTATTGCGGTGTGCCGGAAGTATCCGAGCCAACACAAGGGCAGCAGTGCATTACCGCAAGCATCACGCTTAATGCAGGGTGCTTGGATTGATGGAAGTCTTTGGGCAACACACATAGTTGAAACAACGGAGCATGGTACGTCATGGCGCGCATGCTTGGACTGATGAGAATCTCATTGATGTTCTTTCTGCCCAGCAGGGAGTACGTCACTAAGAGGGGGGGGGGCAGCGTTATGCAAATTACCCTGTTGGAGCATCCCAATGCATCACACCACAATGCAAAAAACAAGTTTAAAACAGGCCTGAACGTTTCTTGGCAATGTATAAATCCAGAATTGCAAATCATTCATATTATTATTATTATTATTATTATTTAGTATTTATATAGCGCCGACATCTTCCGCAGTGCTGTACACAGGGAGAACATACAAACTCCTTGCAGATGTTGACCTAGCTGGGATTCGAACCGGGACCCAGCGCTGCAAGGCGAGAGCGCTAACCACTACACCACCGTGCTGCCCATTCATATTGCTTGTTACTGCAGTTCTGAAGCCCCCCTTCCTTTGTAGGCATTTGTGCTTTAGCAAAGGCTGCATTTCTGTAAATGTCATTATCAACAAAAATGCCTCTTTATACAGCCACAAGTGACATTTTTACGTCAAATGTTATTTGTACTGCAATGTTTGCATTTACTGCATTGCTTGTGAACTGCATTTTTGGATAAAATATTATGCAATATTATTCTGTATGTTCTAATATTTATTGACCTGCTTTTTAACATATCTCTGTTCTCTCTCTAGATTTAGTACATTGTTTAATATCTGGGTCAAGTATAAACTGCGACTGCCAGCCTGGTATTACCAAGAAAAGCTTCTTAAGGTTGGAGATAGTCTTGTTCAGATCAGAGTAAGTCAAGGTTATTCACAGGCAAGACACATCAAGTTGAAATCATTTCATTTTTCCAGCCACTTATTTTGGGAATTTTTGAATGCAGAATGTAGGTGATAATAAATAGAACATTTAGCCTACCAGGTGATCATGAAACACTTGCCTTTTTTCCCCTGTGAATGAATCACTAGCTATTCTAGGCACATTGATGAATAATGTTTTTGAATCACTGGTTAGAATAGTGAGACATGCTGTGAAAAAGAACATTTATTGAATTAAAATACAGGATGTCTGACTTTTCGGGCAAAAACTTAATAAAGGTGAGGAAGAAATAGATTTGTTAGGTATGCAACTGTTTTCTTTCGTCTTTCCTGCTGCTTTTGTTAAAGTTAATCGTGTATGACTAAGCTTCATATACTAAAAAAAGTTTGGCACAAAAGTACTTTTATTTTATACCTGCGAGTTATAGTTCAGCTTCTACTCTTAGTATAGAATCTGACGTACAGTATAATAGTTGACAATGTAAAAACGTATTTTAGGTACAGTATTTGGCACATGGGGCCTGATCCAATTCACCTCTTTTCCTAAGTTTTCTCCCAGGTGATATTTTCACATCTTATTAATAAAATGCCTTTTAAACTACCAGCAAGCAAGAAAATACTCAGAATAATTTTGACAGTACTTTTTCACCTACTTTTTGGTACTTTTTCAATTGCAAAGTGCAAAAGTTATTTTAAACAGAAGATGAAAAATTATCTTCTAGGAGAAAACTCCTGGGAGAAAATGTGAATTGGATCGGGACCCTGGTATCAAAAGACAATGGAAATATGAAAATGCCATAACTTATACCAGCCAATTCAATTTTATCTTCACTACAGGATTGTTTTGCTGTTTTGCCTCACGGGTTTTTAAACCCTCTAACTTCGCTCACCACCGTAGTGGGTAAAATGAATTGCAGCAAAACATGAGGAAAGGTTCAATAGTAATATTTATTGAGCTACAATCCTGTTATAATAATTATCTAGGCTTGCAGAATCATAGTTACATTGTATTTGAGTAATTAGTGAGCATCAATATTATTTCTTACGAAGTATTGCAGCATCACCCATAGAAGATTGGGGGACCTCAGCGACCTCGGAGGGGAAATACCTGGTGACGGCACGTCTGCTTGTCCTTCGAAAGGCTTAACTCGAAAGTATTTTCCCTCCTTTATATAGACAGAATTCAATGTCTGCGCAGGCTTAGAACCTATTTCATCCATGCACCTGTGCAGATAAGAGTGCGTGATCACCATGTGCTTGTATCAGTGCACCTGTGCAGACAAGACACATGACTCCGTGATCACAACGTGCTTTAGAAGGATCACAGAACACGTTTGACTATTGTTGCTTATGTGAAAACTCCGCACATCATCTCATATTTTGACTAGTGTTGTAGATAGCAACACTCTCATGGTCAGTCTTTCATGAGAATGTTATGGTTAGATAGCAACACTCTCATGGTCAATCTTCCATGAGAATGGTATGGTTAGAAATATCTCATAGCCAGCTTTTGATGAGAATGAATAAATGTGTTATTTTGAATTATAACTGCCAGTATTGTGTTATTTTGAATTATAACTGCCAGTGTTGTAATGAACTATCATAAAACATCCAATACTAAAAGAAGCTAACATATATATACCGTAAACAGCAATCTCTTATCAATCAATCAGACATTCATGTCACTTTTGTATCTCAAGGACATTTATCTATCTTCCAACATTTCAGTCGGCAAGACGTGAGCGATGTCATGCGAACAATCATTCAAACCAAACCATCATTCTTTTAACAACTGTGTGCTATTAGACAGCATAAGTTTACCACCCTTACCTGTGTCATATCAGAATATTGTGAGGATTGCTGAAAGATCACTGAAAAAGCAGTTATGTGATTGTAGACATGTACAACACCTGTAATGCAAAGTTGTTTAAATATAGTAAGTTAGTAAGTTTTTTGTTTTTTTTTTACCAAACGTTCTCACTTCAGGTACAGTTGTATTCATAAGTTTACATACCATGAAATGTGTACCATGAGTAATCAGGCATAACACATAAATTAGAGACTTCTCAAAATAACACAATTAATGAAAACATTTTTTTTTTAAATACTGAAATGGTCCTTATTCAGAATCTCATAATCCTGTGTATTCCCCTCTTCAGCATCAATGACGTCTTGTAGTCTTTTGGGTTCGTTGCGAATGAGGGACTTCATTTTCTCAGATGGTAAAGCTGCCCATTCGTCTTGGCAAAAAGCCTCTAGTTGCTGTCTTGCATAAACTGAACGTATGAAAACTCCCCAAAGTGTCTCATTGCAATTAGAGGTCAAGAGACTGTGAGGACCACTCCATAACCTTTACTTTTTTCTGTGGTAGCCAATGATAGGTTGATTTGGCCTTGTGTTTGGGATCATTGTCGTGTTGGAAAGTGTAAAGCCTGGTACTCACCATGCAATTTCCTGTTAGATAGATGGTTCAAATAGATAATTTCTGACAGGTCCAATCTGATTTCCTATCGTTTTTCTGATCGATTTGCATAGAAGTGATCAGAAAATCAATAAGAAAAACGATCGGATCTGTCGGAAATTATCTATCAAACCATCTTTCTGATGGGAAATTGTATGGTGTGTACCAGGCTTAAGAGTGTTCTGTGCTCAGCTTGTCTTTCAGTATTCTCTATAACATATTGCATTTATCTTGTTATCAACTCTTACAGAAATCTGAACTGATGTTGCTCTCTCTCTGCCCCCAAAACACAAGAAATCCATCTCCTTGCTTTAAAGTGGAGATGGGGTACTTTTCATCATTGGCCTTGTTGACTCTTCTCCAAACATGGCATCTATGGTTGTGAGCATATAGCTCAGGTTTGGTTTCATCACTCCAAATGACTTTTTTCAGAAGTTGGGAAGCTTGTCTAGGTTGCTGTTTTGCATATTTTAAGTCTGTTTTATGACATTCTTGCAGTAATGGCTTTCTTCAGGCAACTCAACCATACAAATACTTCTGAAATGACAAGTAAACAGGTCACAGGCAGTGGCGTAGCTAAGGAGCTGCGGGCCCGATGCAAGTTTTACATTGGGGCCCACCAAGCACTCGATGCCTAACAATTGATACGGTGCACCAAAACCTGCCAATGGCAACTATGGTGTCAGGGGCAAGAAGGGAATAGGGAGCAGTTTGTTAATGATTACCAATATTCAAACTATTTATAGAAGTGATTATTATGAGCACAGAACCAAAATGAAAGCTAATACTGCAGTTAAGGGAGGGCCCCGCGGGGCCCCTCTGGCCCAAGGACCCCGATGTGGTCGCAGCCTCTGCACCCCCTATTGCTACGCCCCTGGTCACAGGTATGGGACAATTACCCACTTCACCACTGAGGGGTTTTACCCCCTGACCACCAGAGCAATTTTCACCTTTCAGCGCTCCTTCCATTCATTCGTCTATAACTTTATCATTACTTATCGCAATGACATGAACTATATCTTGTTTTTTCCGCCACCAATTAGGCTTTCTTTAGGTGGGACATTATGCCAAGAATTATTTTATTCTAAATGTGTTTTAATGGGAAAATAGGAAAAAATTTGGGAAAAAATTTATTATTTTTCAGTTTTCGGCCATTATAGTTTTTAAATAATGCATGCTACTGTAATTAAAACCCTTGAAATGTATTTGCCCTTTTGTCCCGGTTATAAAACCGTTTAAATTGTGTCCCTATCACAATGTTTGGTGCCAATATTTTATTTGGAAATAAAGGTGCATTTTTTTCAGTTTTGCGTCCATCCCTAATTACAAGCCCATAGTTTATAAAGTAACAGTGTTATACCCTCTTGACATAAATATTTAAAAAGTTCAGTCCCTAAGGTAACTATTTATGTATTTTTTTTATTGTACATTTTTTTTATTTTTTTTTTAATTACAAAAAAAAAAATTGGGAGTGTGGGAGGTAATGAGTTAATTTTTTGTGTAAAAGTAATTTATTTGTATGTGAAAAATGTTTAGGGTGTAGTTTTACTATTTGGCCACAAGATGGCCACAGTAACTTTTTGTTTAATGCGACCTCCAAGAGTCCTACCGGACTCTTGGAGGAAGTACTAGGAGGCTGGGTAAGTGGTTGTTTTTTTTTTCACAATGATCGCGCTGCTCATCGGAGAGCAGCGGATCATTGCGGGGCTTAGATCAACGAACGGGAATGGATTTTCCCTTTCATTGATCTCCGGGCGAGCGGCGGGCGGCGTGTTTACGAGCGGCGGGCGGCGTGTTTACGAGCGGGAGCGCGGGCAGCGGCGGGAGTACGCAAAGTACGGATTTCTCCGTCCCTGGGGGTTAAAGGATGGAAAAAGGGACGGAGAAATCCGTACGGGCGGGGGTAAAGTGGTTAATATCCAATTAACCTGTGTGTGTCAAATTGTGTGTATATTATCAGGCTAAATGTCAAAGATAAGTAAACTTTTTATCAAGCCCATTGGCATGGGCAATCATATTTTCTAAAATAAATAAAAAAGGGCCAATATTTCACAAATTCTTTGAGGTTATGTAAACTAATGAGCATGACTATATGCATATGTTACTGCAAATATACCACTGTTTTTATTTTTCACTTACCTTATAGCAATACTAAGGGCCATTTCACACCGAGGCATTGCGTTGGGGTATTTTTACCGCATCCACAACCGTGCAATGAATGTCTATGGAGACTTTCATACTGTGACCTTACGACGCGACACGATGGAAGCGACGTTTTCGCAGCATCCCCGACGCAGGTCAAGAACTAAGTTAATGATGCGTCGACTTGCGACGATCTGCATCATCCCGGAAGTCATGCTAGTTGATGGCTACACATGGATTTCTAAAAAATTACTGCCACGACGTTGCGGCGTGCATGCGCAGAAGTGTATTTAAACAATACACTTCTGCATTCCCAAAGCAGGAAGTGACGGCAAGCGCTCGTCACTTCCTTCTTGGCCGGTGGCCAGACAGGGTACACCATGCGCTGTGTTCCCTGAAGGCCTATTTTTGATAGTGCGTGGGGCGCGATGCACCGCAATGCTAACGCTGGTTTCTAGTGTGAAACCAGCCTCAGATCTACAAGCTTTTCCCACCTAATAAGATTAGTTTTCACAGAATCCAGTCTAGGCTTGTCGGATACGCTCCCCTCTGGTTTCCAACATTTGTAAATTAGGACCATTGTCGCACAAATTTCTTGCACATTTTAGATAACCTGTGATATGATGTTTTAAACTATGTTGGCGGGTTAGCTGACTGTCGTTGTATTGTTCTTATGTTTTTAGGAATATAAACTGGCACTTTTTCAGTGTTATGGACGCTACCTTGAACAGTTTTGCTCAGAAGACATTGATGATATTACAGATGTACAAACCTTTAAATCTACATTCTTTCCAAGTGGGACAGATGACAGAAAAGCTGGTTTAACGGTATGCAGCAGGGTTATATGCTTTTTTTTAGTACAGCACATTTAATTAATTCCAAATTATAAGACTAATACTAGTACGGAATGGCCTGGAATGCCCGCCCCTGTAGTAAGGAGTGCACATATGGATGGTGCTGGAGCAGTTATCCCTCATCATTTCTCCTCACTTCAGCTACCGCCTGCCCGTGTGTCCTCAGTGTCCAACCACAGTGTTTTCCAGATTCATCTGCTTTTGCTATAATCCAGCCTCTTCCTGGGTTCTGTTCTCCTCTGTCACTATTTAGCCTAGCAGCAGAAAGACTCAGAGGTCTTTGCGGAGGGACCCAGAAGACAAACTGGCAGACAGTGGCAAAAATGAGGAAACCCAACGGCTAGAGCAAGGAGAGGCAGCAATACCGGTTATCCTCCAGCATGATGTATGCACACTCTGTTGCTGGGTGAAGGGTGGTGGCTGGATAAGCTGAGGACCACACAGGTAATGGGACTAGCATTCTCCACTGTGTGTTCTGCAATTTTACCTGACTATAAGCTAAGATTTGATACACGGTGGCATTTTGGGACCAAAAAACCTTGGTTTATATTTAAGATAATGCACTATTGCATGCCTCCTTTTTAAATCGAACCAACAGGTTTTTAAAGAGGAGCTGTTAGGTATAAGGTCTCAGAGAAAAAAAACACATATATCAGTAGCTAAATATTGGCTGTACGTACATTACACATGCATTTCACTGTCCGTGTTTGGATTTCACTGAATTTTTATATAGTATTTGCAGAGAATGATGCTCCTGACAGCTCATGGCAGGTTCCATGTTTGTCTGTCTTCTATGAAGCCAAATGTGTCATCATGTCCTCCCTGCTTCCTGATTATTCCACTCACAAAAAAGACAACACTACTGTGCAGTGAATATTAATTAGCCATGTGGCTAGGAACAATAGCGGACTCATGCAGTATACTCTGCCCCGAGATTTTTCAGTGCTGTGAGCTGGACTGCGTTGTAACATGAGCCTGTAACTTCTCACTAGCAGCCGAGGGGAGGGCCCCAGAATGCTTTGCAGTATGGTATGCGGCCTCTCGGCCTCTTAAGAGCTTGGGTCTAACAGCCTTGCTGTTCAGCACACATCAAAAGTAAGAGAGATTTTTAACTGCAGTATTGCCTTTTTGGCTTCCTTCTAAACTGTTTAACACGGTAGAATAGAGGTTTAAATTAGCTTTTGCAGCCTGACAGTTACTCTTTAAAATCGTAGTATAGCCCAGAAGCTTTATGCTCGGGACACTTGCCTTGCAGTTCATGTTTCCTGGCTTCTATCCCACCAAACAACTACCTGCATGGAATTTTTATGTTTTTCTGGGTCCACATAGGTTTACTCCAGGCACTCAGCTTTTCTACCACATCACAAAAACAAACTGCTGGATTAATTTGCATTCACTAGCTTGTGGTAGGGACATGACATTTTCAGCCACTTTTAGGGGCAGTGAGTGATGCAAAGTGATCAGTATTCTCTGTAAAAGCACGGTATAATATGTTACTTCTATATAAATATTGGAAATCTGTAAATAAGCCTGACATTTCTACATAAGACTCATCTTTATTTCAGTTTCATGCCCTGCAAGGGAGATGTATTTGCATCTACCAGTTGGTCAGAACAAGTGATGCCAATCTTCAAAGCCAAGACTCGGTGAAGAAATGTCTGAGCATATTGTCCTTTCTGCAGCTCATCATGCAGGTTGTCCTTCCACAGGAAAATCTCTGTTGGCTGATTTTCAATGGTAAGTGCATAGAACAGTTTGGATAGTAGCAGCATATTTACATTCAAATATGCATGACCCTACTAGCTATGGGATATGTGCTTGGACTTTTGAAACTCTTGTAGGTGGTTATGTGATTGTATTTTTTGTGTTTGTAGAGTACTTGCTTAATGCAATGAAGATTAAACAATAATGCAATAACATTACATTTGGCCCAAAAATAGATTCATAGGACCCTGCGGCAGAGTGCACCGGCAAGGTCATATGCATAGCGCCCCCTGCACGCCCAATGCTGTCGCTGCCCTTCTCCCAGTGATATACTGTACACCCTGCTGGACAGGAAGTAAGTCACTGGGATTCCTTCCTGACTTCCCCGTTGTATTTGCGTTTTTCCCCGCATGCATAGAGTTCTGGTATTCTGAAATTATTTTGAGTTGTGCAGGACTGGAACTCTAATTACTGGTTTATATACAAATTTCTACTGGGCTCGATTTACTATGGTATCAACAAACGTCTGAATTACAGTCTGAAATGCATGTCCAAGCATCTCCTGGTTTACTATGGAATCACCAGCATTTCCTGATTTACTAAGGAATGTCAAAGCATCTCCTGATTTACTAAGGCATCACCAGCATTTCCTGATTTAGAATGGCTTGTCCAAACACCTCCAGATTTACTATGGCATCACCAGCATCTCCTGATTTACTGTGGCATGTCCAAGCATCTCCTGATTTACTATGGCATCAACAGCATCTCCTGATTTACTGTGGCATGGCCAAGCATCTCCTGATTTACTATGGCATTACCAGCATCTCCTGATTTACAATGGAATGTCCAAGCATCTCGTGATTTACTACGGCATGTCCAAGCATCTCCTGATATACAATGGAATGTCCAAGCATATCCTGATTTACTAAGGCATCGCCAGCATCTTTATTGGGGATGTCACAAATGATTTGGCAAACAGGACTGTTCTTTTATATTTTTAAAAAGTATTATTCTATTCCATTCTTCTTTGACTGGCTGACTGGCTTATACTTCACTAATAACTGCACTGCCTTCATTCCTTTGGGAGTCTGTGTGAACCCAAGTATATGATGATGGACTTCTATGTATATAGGAGCAACATTTTGGGATCTATGTGATCAGGCTTACATGCTGTTTCATTGTTTTGCTATTTCATCTACTGAACAATCTGCTTCACCTCATATGTGATCATAGTAATGCTGCATACACACGGTGCGTTCGTGCACTCGATTTTCCCGTCGATTCCCGTCGATTCGTTTATTTCCAACATGTCCGATTTGGATTTCGATGGATCGTTAGGTCGATTCGCATGCAAAGTATGCCGAATCGACCTAACGATCCATCGAAATCCAAATCGGACATGTTGGAAATAAACGAATCGACGGGAAAATCGAGTGCACGAACGCACCGTGTGTATCCAGCATAAAAGCAGCATGGACTTGCCAAGAAAATTGCGAGCTGCTGTTTTGCCACTACAGGTTGCAACCTTATCAAGAAAGGGCTATTAACTAGTCATTTGCTTCACTCCAACAAGGCCTTGTTATGTTATGATGTGATTACATCTTGCTGTGTGATGTGGTGTTGAGGGATGGATGTGGAGTATTCCCTATGGGGAACAAGCTGAAGGTGTGTGCTACAGTGCAAGGGCTGGGATCAGGGTATATGGTTGTGCAATTTTTAAAATATTTTTACAGTTTTTCACTAATACTGTTTCTGTTCACCATCCACTATTTACTTTTCCCTTCCTTACTGGTTTTGTTATTCTATTCCAATCAATTTCCACCAGTGACAGTTAACTCAGATTGACTTTCCTTACAGCCTTAGCAGCAGTAATAATAATAATAATTCCGGTACCGTATTTGTATAACGCTTTTCGCATGTTGGACTCAAAGCGCTTGCAAGGCAGCCACTAGAGTGCGTTCAGTAGGCAGTAGCAGTGTAAAGGTGGCCACACACCATACAGTTTTTTAAATATCTGTTCAATTGAAGGAATGTGACTCACTCTCTCTCTGTGTCCGGGAGCTCCTGCACAGTCAGAGTGTGTGTCACATTCCACACTTGTTACATTGTGTTTACTTAAATGTATCTATCTAAACTTCGGATGCGTCTGCATTTCTCTCCACGGAACTTTAAAGCTCTGTGTGTAACCATTCCAATGCTGGTCTAGTAAACAAAAATGCTGGTTGCATATAATATGCTGTAAATAATGTTTTAGAGTTTTTAAAGTTTTTATTTAAAGTTGAAATGCAGGGTTATATTCCGCTTTAATGTCGTTTAAGTGGTGGATACATTTACCCATTCACTAACTGTAGCATTCCCTGAGCATCTGATAAGTGTCCTGGCAGGGAGACCGTGGGGCCACAGCATGGCTGGCATGCCTGCATTTTGCATTGTTGGGCATACCTGAGCAGTAGAGAACCACCTGGCAAATTACTTAGTATAATTTTACTGAATGCAGTGTTTTGCGCTGTGTTGTGGGGGAGGGTACTAGCAAAGAGTAGAGTTGGGCCGAACGGTTCGCCGGCGAACGTGGTTCGCGCGAACGTAGGTGGTTCGCGTGCGGGTACCGCACGCGAACCTTTTGCGGAAGAAGTTCGGTTCGCCCCATAATGCACTGAGGGTCAACTTTGACCCTCTACATCACAGTCAGCAGGCCCAGTGTAGCCAATTAGGCTACACTAGCCCCTGGAGCCCCACCCCCCCTTATATAAGGCAGGCAGCGGCGGCCATTACGGCCACTCGTGTGCCTGCATTAGTGAGAGTAGGGCGAGCTGCTGCAGTCTCTCATATAGGGAAAGATTAGTTAGGCTTAACTTCTTCCTGGCTGCATACCTGTTCTGTTCAGTGAGCCCTCAGCCCACTGCATACCTGTACTGTGATCCTGCCACTGCATACCTGTTCAGTGATCCTGCCACTGCATACCTGTTCAGTGATCCTGCCACTGCATACCTATTCTGTTCAGTGAGCCCTCAGCCCACTGCATACCTGTACTGTGATCCTGCCACTCCATACCTGTTCAGTGATCCTGCCACTGCATACCTGTTCTGTTCAGTGAGCCCTCAGCCCACTGCATACCTGTACTGTGATCCTGCCACTGCATACCTGTTCAGTGATCCTGCCACTGCATACCTGTTCAGTGATCCTGCCACTGCATACCTGTTCTGTTCAGTGAGCCCTCAGCCCACTGCATACCTGTACTGTGATCCTGCCACTCCATACCTGTTCAGTGATCCTGCCACTGCATACCTGTTCTGTTCAGTGAGCCCTCAGCCCACTGCATACCTGTACTGTGATCCTGCCACTCCATACCTGTTCAGTGATCCTGCCACTGCATACCTGTTCAGTGATCCTGCCACTGCATACCTGTTCTGTGAACCCGCCACTGTATACCTGTTCTGTGAACCCGCCACTGTATACCTGTTCTGTTCAGTGGACCCGCCACTGTATACCTGTTCTGTGAACCCGCCACTGTATACCTGTTCTGTTCAGTGGACCCGCCACTGTATACCTGTTCTGTTCAGTGGACCCGCCACTGTATACCTGTTCTGTTCAGTGGACCCGCCACTGTATACCTGTTCAGTGAACCCGCCACTGCATACCTGTTGTGTTCAGTGAACCTGCCACTGCATACCTGTTGTGTTCAGTGAACCTGCCACTGCATACCTGTTCTGTGAACCCGCCACTGTATACCTGTTCTGTTCAGTGGACCCGCCACTGTATACCTGTTCAGTGAACCCGCCACTGTATACCTGTTCTGTTCAGTGGACCCGCCACTGTATACCTGTTTAGTGAACACGCCACTGCATACCTATTGTGTTCAGTGATCCTGCCACTGCATACCTGTTCTGTGAACCCGCCACTGTATACCTGTTCTGTTCAGTGGACCCGCCACTGTATACCTGTTCTGTGAACCCGCCACTGTATACCTGTTCTGTTCAGTGGACCCGCCACTGTATACCTGTTCTGTTCAGTGGACCCGCCACTGTATACCTGTTCTGTTCAGTGGACCCGCCACTGTATACCTGTTTAGTGAACACGCCACTGCATACCTATTGTGTTCAGTGATCCTGCCACTGCATACCTGTTCTGTGAACCCGCCACTGTATACCTGTTCTGTTCAGTGGACCCGCCACTGTATACCTGTTCTGTGAACCCGCCACTGTATACCTGTTCTGTTCAGTGGACCCGCCACTGTATACCTGTTCTGTTCAGTGGACCCGCCACTGTATACCTGTTCTGTTCAGTGGACCCGCCACTGTATACCTGTTTAGTGAACACGCCACTGCATACCTATTGTGTTCAGTGATCCTGCCACTGCATACCTGTTCTGTGAACCCGCCACTGTATACCTGTTCTGTTCAGTGGACCCGCCACTGTATACCTGTTCTGTGAACCCGCCACTGTATACCTGTTCTGTTCAGTGGACCCGCCACTGTATACCTGTTCTGTTCAGTGGACCCGCCACTGTATACCTGTTCTGTTCAGTGGACCCGCCACTGTATACCTGTTCTGTTCAGTGGACCCGCCACTGTATACCTGTTCTGTGAACCCGCCACTGTATACCTGTTCTGTTCAGTGGACCCGCCACTGTATACCTGTTTAGTGAACACGCCACTGCATACCTATTGTGTTCAGTGATCCTGCCACTGCATACCTGTTCTGTGAACCCGCCACTGTATACCTGTTCTGTTCAGTGAACCCACCGCATCAGTGCGCATACCTGTGCAGTTAAGTGAACCCACCTACCTACGTGAGTGCACGCAGTGTGATATACCACTCCGTGCATACCCAATATGGACAAAACAGGTAGAGGAAGAGGAAGAGGTAGTGGCAGAGGCAGAGGAAGGCCACCCGGCAGGTCTGCGCGAGGTCGTGTAAATGTAATTTCGTGTGGACCTGGCCCACAGTACAGTGCTCGGAAGAAGGCACGTCCCATCACCTCCCAAGATTGTCAGGACGTGGTTGAGTATTTAGCGACACAGAACACCTCATCTTGCTCAGCCACCAGCGCTACTACTAGCACCACTTCCGCTGCATTTGACACTTCGCAAGAATTATTTAGTGTTGAAATCACTGATGCACAGCCATTGTTGTTACAGCCAGATGAATTTTCACCAGCTAATATGTCTGAGTTACGCGGCAACACTATGGATGTAACGTGTCAGGAGGATGAAGGACCTACTGATGGTGCAAGTTTGGATTTGTCTGAGGCAAGCGAAGCTGGGCAGGATGACTACGATGATGACGGTAATAGGGATCCTCTGTATGTTCCCAATAGAGGAGATGAAGAGGGGGACAGTTCAGAGGGGGAGTCAGAGAGTAGTAGGAGGAGAGAAGTTGCTGAAAGAAGCTGGGGCAGCTCTTCGTCAGAAACAGCTGGTGGCAGAGTCCGGCACCATGTATCGCCACCTATGTACAGCCAGCCAACTTGCCCTTCAGCATCAGCTGCTGAGGTCCCCATAGTGCCCACATCCCAGGGTGGCTCAGCGGTGTGGAAATTTTTTAATGTGTGTGCCTCAGATCGGACCAAAGCCATCTGTTCGCTCTGCCAACAAAAATTGAGCCGTGGAAAGGCCAACACTCACGTAGGGACAAGTGCCTTACGAAGGCACCTGGAGAAAAGGCACAAACAGCAATGGGATGGCCACCTGAGCAAAAGCAGCAGCAGCACACAAAAGAAAAGTCACCCTCCTTCTCCTCTTCCTCCTTCAGGTGCATCATCTGCTTCTGCCGCTTTCTCCTTTGCACCTTCACAGGCACCCTCCTCCACTCCGCCTCTGCCCTTGAGCGGTTCCTGCTCCTCTGCCCACAGCAGCAGTCAGGTGTCCGTGAAGGAAATGTTTGAGCGGAAGAAGCCACTTTTGGCCAGTCACCCCCTTGCCCGGCGTCTGACAGCTGGCGTGGCGGAACTGTTAGCTCGCCAGCTGTTACCATACCGGCTGGTGGACTCTGAGGCCTTCCGTAAATTTGTGGCCATCGGAACACCGCAGTGGAAGATGCCAGGCCGCACTTATTTTTCGAGAAAGGCCATACCCCAACTGCACCGTGAAGTTGAGAGGCAAGTGGTGTCATCTCTTGCGAAGAGCGTTGGGTCAAGGGTACACCTGACCACGGATGGCTGGTCTGCCAAGCACGGGCAGGGCCGCTACATTACCTACACAGCCCATTGGGTGAACCTGGTGGTGAACGATGGCAAGCAGAAAGCGGCGGACCAAATTGTGACACCTCCACGGCTTGCAGGCAGGCCTCCTGCCACCTCCTCTCCTCCTGCTACATGCTCTTCGCTGTCCTCCTCCTCCTCCTTGGCTGAGTGGCAGTTCTCCTCTCCAGCTACACAGCCCCAGCTCCGCAGGGCCTATGCTGCATGCCAGGTACGACGGTGTCACGCCATCTTAGACATGGCTTGTCTCAAAGCGGAGAGTCACACTGGAGCAGCTCTCCTGGCTGCTCTTAAGAAACAGGTGGATGAGTGGCTGACCCCGCACCACCTGGAGATAGGCAACGTGGTGTGCGACAACGGCAGCAATCTGCTTGCCGCTTTGCATATGGGGAAGCTGACACACATACCCTGCATGGCACATGTCATGAATCTAGTGGTTCAAAGATTTGTGGCAAAGTACCCTGGCTTAGCGGATGTCCTGAAGCAGGCCAGGAAGTTCTGTGGGCATTTGAGGCACTCTTACACAGCCATGGCACGATTTGCAGAAATTCAGCGTAAAAACAACATGCCGGTGAGACGCCTCATTTGCGATAGCCCCACTCGCTGGAACTCGACCCTGCTCATGTTCTCCCGCCTGCTACAACAGAAGAAAGCCGTCACCCAGTACCTCTACAACTGGAGTAGAACGAAACAGTCTGGGAAGATGGGGATGTTCTGGCCCGACAACTGGACACTGATGAAAAATGCATGCAGGCTCATGCGGCCGTTTGAGGAGGTGACCAACCTGGTGAGCCGCAGTGAGGGCACCATCAGCGACTTAATTCCCTACGCGTACTTCTTGGAGCGTGCTGTGCGTAGAGTGGCGGATGAAGCTGCGAATGAGCGTGACCAGGAACCGTTACGGCAGGAACAGGCATGGGACCAATTTTCATCAGACCCAGCTGTTTCCTCAACACCTGCGGCAGCACAGAGGGGGGAGGAGGAGGAAGAAGAGAGGTCGTGTGCAGAAGACGAGTCAGACTCAGAGGATGATGAGCAAGGTGTTTCTTTGGGGGAGGAGGAGGAGGGGACAGCGGCAGGAGAACAACCGCAGCAGGCGTCGCAGGGGGCTTGTGCTGCTCAACCTTCCCGTGGTATTGTTCGCGGCTGGGGGGAGGAGGTTGACTTACCTGACGTCACTGAGGAAGAGCAAGAGGAGATGGAGGGTACTGGATCCGACTTTGTGCAGATGTCGTCTTTTATGCTGTCCTGCCTGTTGAGGGACCCCCGTATAAAAAACCTCAAGGGGAATGAGCTGTACTGGGTGGCCACACTACTAGACCCTCGGTACAGGCACAAAGTGGCGGACCTGTTACCAACTCACCGGAGGGTGGAAAGGATGCAGCACATGCAGAACCAGCTGTCAACTATGCTTTACAATGCCTTTAAGGGTGATGTGACGGCACAACGCCAGCAAGGTACCACTGCCACTAATCCTCCTCCCGTGTCCACGCAGTCAAAGACAGGACGCTCCAGCGATCTCATGGTGATGTCGGACATGCGGACGTTCTTTAGTCCAACGCCTCGCCGTAGCCCTTCCGGATCCACCCTCCACCAACGCCTCGACCGGCAGGTAGCCGACTACCTGGCCTTAAGTGTGGATGTAGACACTGCTGTGAACAGCGATGAGGAACCCTTGAACTACTGGGTGCGCAGGCTTGACCTGTGGCCAGAGCTGTCCCAATTTGCCATCCAACTTCTCTCCTGCCCTGCCGCAAGCGTCCTCTCAGAAAGGACCTTCAGCGCAGCTGGAGGCATTGTCACAGAGAAGAGAAGTCGCCTAAGTCACAAAAGTGTTAAGTACCTCACCTTTATCAAAATGAATGAGGCATGGATCCCGGAGGGCTGCTGCCCGCCCCAAGACTAAGTCAGTCCCCGCACACACAGCATCTCTGCCTGCACGCCGTGTGACTGGCTGCCTGGCCTGCCCCAAAAAGACTAAGTCGCTCCCAGTCCCTCCACACAGCATGTCTGCCTGCAGGCCGCTTCACTACCTTCTCCGCCACCACCAACAGGGTCCGGGACTCCAGGCGGATTGCTGAATTTTTTAGGCCGCTGCTAGCAGCGGCCGCTGTAATAATTTTTATGGTGCGTGTACATGACTGCCTAATTTTTCTGGCTGCACTGAGGGCAGCTGCAACAACAAAAGAAAAGGCATGTACATGCGCCCATTCCCCTTCGTGATCATTACCTTGCCGTGGTGAAGGGGCTTGCGTATCACAATGAAGCAATGACCGGCGCCTAGATGAGTGTCTCGGGGGGCACACAAAAGAAAATAAGGTCGTTGCTTCATTGTGGTCAGACCAAATTTGATCAGCTGGACAGTCACTGTTCTGTCATTCAGCTACATCAGCCAGGCCGACCATATGGGCTGTAAAGCCACCAAAACCTGCACTCTCGCCATGGTGCGCACCAGTCCAGCACGGCCGTCACTAGTACAAACAGCTGTTTGCGGTGCGTTACACGGTGAGTTTGGTGTGTCAGTGTGAAGCAGTACCTTAATTACACTACCTGATTGATGTATACACATGCAAGATGTTTTAAAGCACTTTAGGCCTGTCATTTAGCATTCAATGTGATTTCTGCCCTTAAAACGCTGCTTTGCGTCAAATCCAGATTTTTCCCGGGGACTTTTGGCGTGTATCCCACTCCGCCATGCCCCCCTCCAGGTGTTAGACCCCTTGAAACATCTTTTCCATCACTTTTGTGGCCAGCATAATTATTTTTTTTTTTCAAAGTTCGCATCCCCATTGAAGTCTATTGCGGTTCGCGAACTTTAACGCGAACCGAACGTTCCGCGAAAGTTCGCGAACCCGGTTCGCGAACCTAAAATCGGAGGTTCGGCCCAACTCTACCAAAGAGTGTAGCTGTCCACATCCTGCAATGACCTTATATAAAGGAAGAACTGATGCTAGGGAATGTGGCTAATCTAACTGAAAACATTATACTCATTAAACATGCAGCAACCTGTAACACAGATAACAATACAAACCACTCAAGAGAATAAAATAGGAGGCTATTGGTTTACAAAAAAAAAAAAAAACTTCAGTGTTCTTGAATTTAGCCAACTTACCAATTGTCAAGGTTTTCTCATTTGATTTGGTCCCTACACTGTCTAACACCAGTCTGCAAGCAAGCACACACTTTGTGAGGAGGAGAGAGCATTTTGTGTGTGGCAGGAAATCTCAATAAAATAAATTATTTATATGTTTAACCACTTAAGTACCAGCGGTCTTTGCCCCTTTAAGTACCAGAGACCGCTGGTACAGAAACTGCGGAATCTCGATGAATTGCCACACATACCCGCCACGACCGCTGTCACGGAACGCCGGGAACCTTGGCCACCCACTCTGCTGTCTCTATGACGGCAGAGTTCTTGTGAGCCAGCTAGAAGCCGCTTTCATTGGCTCCTGGCCCTGTCTTTCAGTGTAAGCCAATGGGAGTTGCTTACATTGAAAGACAGGGTAAGGAGCCAATGAACTCTGCCATCATAGAGACAGGCAGAGCGAGTGAGCTGCGACGGGAGACGGAAGGGATTCAGCGGCGAGATCGGCGGGAGCGATGAAAACGCAAATGAGCGCACCGGCGGTTAATTGAAAACTACGCTCTGGCAGCCAGATAGCCATCAAAACAGGGTGTAGATTTCAATTACGGGTCTGAAAGTAGTTAAAGTTTAACAAAATTACCTTTTTAGAAATAACAGAAGAAAAATGAGGTACCATATTGGTCTGTATATGTAATTTCCTTGCTAAAACAATGTATCTGTTTCCCTAATGATAACCTACAGTAAAAAGAGGATTAAACACAGCATAAAATTAATAGCTAAAAATCTATGATTTCTTTCCAAGTTACTGGAAGGGTTAACGTGGAAATGTTAACTTCAATTAAAAGCTAATTGATTAGATTGCCATTGCCATACCAGAATTATCAGATTGACTTGAGCAATACTAAGTTGTGTAAACAACACAGAAAAGTTCCTGCTGTATCTCTCCTATTTTGCCCAGTAATTACTTTATTACAACTAGCAATGTTATCAGTTAGCTTCAATTAAGTGTAAATATGCCTTCAGATTACATTAACCTAGTCTACTGTTTCATATTACTGTGTTTTGTACTGTGTTTAATGTTTTAGAGCAACATTCAATTTTGAGTTACATTCTACTGCACTGCAATTTCTAATTATCTTATTATATGTACAAATAAACAATTGTTATTGTGTTTAGGTACTCTTCATATATACACAATTTGTCGGCATTTAATGGTATTGGGACATTCATCACAGGTAAGAAACAGTTTTTTTTCCCCCCAATGTTTGGAGTTATGCAACTAAGGCAGAAATTGCTTCATATTTTTCTGTGTAGAGAAGAATAAAACTAAATATATCTCTGGCTACGTGTTGATGACAGTAAGTAGATGAAAACAAAGAAACAAACATGAGAATTCCGAATTAAGAGTGAAAGCTGTCTTGCATGTCTGTCAGTTGTTATTACTTCCAACTTCCATGTATGCATGCTAGCATCCCCATGGTTTTTAAGATCCTTCCACCATATGGAATGAATATGTAATTTCAGTAAATCCAGGAAAACTGTAGGAGTAGAAAGGAATAATCAGTTTTCCTGCTTCATGCAAACTTATGAACCATTGATAAAAACGGTTGTTGTGTATGTTTAACATCAAGCTGTGTACTGTTGCTATGATTTACAGAAAGTTTATTGAAAAGTTATACCAGCTATAAACTTAAAGGCCCGTTTCCATTAGACACGGTGCAATGCAGCTACATAGCCACATCGCACCTTGGGTGTCCTCAAACACATGCACGACAATGGAATAGTTTCCATTGCGTGCATGTTGTGCAGAGCGATCTGAGAATCTGCAGCATGCTGCAGATTCTCGAATGACCGCATCCGCCCACAGCTGCGTCCCCTCTCCTCAATTCACTTAAGCATCGGGAGATGCGGAAGTGACGCGGAAAGCAGCGGAAGCGATGTGGCTAGGTAGCCGCATTCGCATCACTTATGAATGGAAACAGGCCCTAAGTTTAAAGATAATATTTATGGAATTTAGCTAGAAAATGTCTTGTATGTGTAACGTTTGCGGAATAGTTTTCGTTGTCAGTGCACAAGATGCGCACTGACACAACGAAAACCCTCCACACGCGTATAATTAGGTGAAACCAGGCTAGGTGCAATGCACCAGCAGAGGGCAATTCCCACCGGCAGATGGTGCTGTGGAGTGCCGACGAGCACAGCCTCTGCACGGCCAAAAAAGCCAGATGGGAATTGTACATATCTAAGACAATGCGGGGCTGAACAGCCCTTAAAGAGAAGAGCACAGAGATAGACTAAATGTGTGTTCCCCAAACTAGTCGCCACCCAGCGACAGTGAACACACATTCGCAGAAACAAAATATGAACGCGATCGCGAGAGAGGCGATCGCCAGAAGTGACCCAAGACTGATCAGAACAGAACACAAGAGTAGCAAAGGCACAGCAAACGACAATGAGAAAATAACGAAAACAACAAACGTTAACTAAACGTGAACACCGCACTCATTCGCAACAGTGAACGCGTGCGATCTCCGCATGTTAAGCTCAACAGAGACAAACACGCCTAACTAACCACCGACACACAAACACGAAACAGAGAACGCGAGCGCTTGCTTAACGGTTACCTCACCGAGCCTACAGCAAGCGTTCGTATCAGACAAGACAGACAGATGGAAAACAGGAATATGAGAGGAAAGATCCACTGCTCTTTCCATCAGAGCGAGTGCGATCCGGGTTCAGAAACAGGCTAGGAAAGATCCACTGTTTTTTCCGCCAGAGCGAGTGCGATCCGGGTTCAGGAACAGGATAGGGAAGATCCACTGCTCTTTCCGCCAGAGCGAGTGCGATCCGGGTACAGGAACAGGATAGCAGATCAGAAGGATCCACAGCCGCTATTGCTAGGGGCCAGTGCGATCCAAACATGACAGACAGATGGGGTAGCCGGTAGCAACCGCTGCTCCAGCTTACACTCCAAGAACATAGATCAGAAGGATCCACAGCCGCTACCGCTAGAGGCTAGTGCGATCCAAACAAGACAGACAGATGAGGTAGCCGGTAGCAACCGCTGCTCCAGCTTACACTCCAAGAACATAGATCAGAAGGATCCACAGTCGCTACCGCTAGAGGCTAGTGCGATCCAATCAAGACAGACAGATGAACAGAAGGGGCTACCAGTAGCAACCGCTGCTCTGGTTAGCACCCCCAGACAGACAGAACGATTTCCTGACGACCACCGTTGGCGACAGGACAATCGCAGCAGAAAGGCAATACAGACAAAACAGATAGCAACCTAACTGCACTAGGGAAGCTGCCTAGTGCAGTCCCAAGAATTACTCTACGATAACTTTAACAAGCAATAGCACGGCTGACACTCAAGGAGTGTTTCAACAAACCATGAAGGATGACCAGCAAAGGATATGGGAAACATGGGAAAACATGGTTTTTATACTGCCAGCCTACAAAGGAGGCAACTAGGTGATTTGCATAAACAATGTATGCAAATTCCTCAGCAGCAGAGCAGATCAGAAACTTGCAAAGGAAAGACAGGTCTCTCTTCCAGAGACCTGCAGCCCACAGACTAGAGGAATGGTCAAACAGCTGTCTGCCTGTGCAGCCAGCTGAGCGGATCATTACAGTATGGTTGTCGATATAAATGTTTATATAGATTTTTTTATTATTAAACTAAACCATTAAAAATGTTGCTGGTCCATGCATACTTTTATAATTCAAGTAAAAACATTAAAATAAAGAAAAAAAATCACCCACTTTATATCTTATATACTTTATTATTCAGTGAGGTAGCATGTTTTAGTTTCTGTAGATAGGAAACGAAATTTCTCGTTATATTGGAGGCTGATTCAGAATAGATTTTCAGCTCCCCGAAAGGATATAGCAGTAGGAGAACAGAGGCGCCAGCAGGATAAAAGCGGATAAAAACTTTAAAATTTGCTGGGAGGAAGCGGTGGACTTCCCTCCATAAAGCAGACACGAAAGACTGTCTGAATAGTAGCAATCACATTTATTAACTAGTACCCCAAAACAGTGCAACGCGTTTCGCAGGCCCAGCCCGCTTCATCAGGCAATAAACATGGGGACAAGACAGAATTTCAGCAATAGCAGGTGTAGCGCCTCAGTGTTACACTGAGGCGCTACACCTGCTATTGCTGAAATGCTTGATGAAGCGGGCTGGGTCTGCGAAACGCGTTGCACTGTTTTGGGGTACTAGTTAATAAATGTGATTGCTACTATTCAGACAGTCTTTCGTGTCTGCTTTATGGAGGGAAGTCCACCGCTTCCTCCCAGCAAATTTTAAAGTTTTTATCCGCTTTTATCCTGCTGGCGCCTCTGTTCTCCTACTGCTATACCGTGTCCACCCCTGGTGGAGGGGTGATCTACCCCCTTTCGCATCTACAGAGAGCGACTTCTTATCCCTGAGTGAGGACAGGTCTAATCTCCTCACCTGCCTATACAGTGGTTGCCTGTGTGGTAACCCACGTTTGTGAGTATAATTTTCTCACGATAACCTTTACTTCATTTATGCTTAACATACTACACTATATTGGGCTCTCGGTTTCTCTACACTTTAATCCAAAGCATATGCCCTATTTGTACCAAGCTTAAATATAACCTTTATTGAGTATGTATTAAAATCAACAAACAACTCTAACTATAAACAATAAAATCTACAGTTGGTGCTGTGACAGTCCTGACACAAGTGCTCCTGATGCTGATTGTCGCACCAGGACACCAGTCTGATGGGGCTGCTGAAGGAATGGAGTGTGTCCGGTAAGGTAATAAAGTGTTGTGGACACCCTACTGAGAGCAGCTGTCCCAATATCCACCAGCATCTACAGATATGTAGCCAGTTAGGATCCAAGAGCACTGGTCAGACTAGACAGTGCAGTGTGAGTTGCATAACACCTCCTAATGCACAACATGGTTGACTCTTGAGGTAGGCTTTGTCAGGGGTTACAAAAAAAGTGCACAGTGTATAAACATTACTCAAAAAGCCCTCCACCAATAATCAGCAAAACTGTCTAGCACAGCATAGTTTGCTCCAGTCAGGCTCTGTTAGTCAAGAAAACCGAACCTGAGCAGATGTAACTTCAGACTCTGTACAAAGTTTTTACAAGCATATGATTGTTGCTTGATCTACCATTAAGCCATCTGTTTGGGTGATGATAATCTTATGTCTGTATTAGGGCTGAACAATTTTTGGTTTTAAGCCAAAAATCATGAGCAGGGACTAGACGATCTTGGGATTGTCAGAGCAGCGGTTTTGCAGAAGTTTTCGCTGCTGCTGGTACCTGCTCTCCTTCGCTCTTGGCCTCCTCCTCCAGTAAGTTCCGATCCCATTCGGCCTCGCCGTGGTGAAGAAGCAGCGAGTGTTCGGGGCCTGTACCAGGAAGTGTGACATCACTTCCTGACGGCCACAGTTACTAGGCAACACTCGCTGCCTTTTCACCGCAGCTGGCCTTGCGGCAATGCAATGCGATGAAGCTGAATGGGGTTGGAACTTACTAGTGGAGGTGGGCAGTATTGGAGGAGGGGGCCGGGAGTGGAGCAGAGCAGGTACCAGCAGCGACAAGGGGGAAACGATACACTGGCTAACCTGTACTGTGGCACCTATACACTGGCTAACATGTACTGTGGCACCTATACACTGGCTAACCTGTACTGTGACACCTATACACTGGTTAACCTGTACTTCGGCACCTATACACTGTCTAATCTGTACTGCGGCACCTATACAGTGACTAACCTTTTCTGCAGCACCTATACACTGGCTAACCTGTACTGCAGCACCTATAGCTTGCTTACCTATACCAGGGCACCTATAGCTAGCTAACCCTTACTGGGGCTCCTATAGCTGGCGAAACTATACTGGGGGCACCTACCTATACTGGGGGATACTCATACTCACCATCAGTGTGCTGATCCATCATTGTGTATTGAAAATTGTGAATTGAATTGAAATCGCAATTTCTGACATAAATCGTGCAATTCAATATTTTGCTAAAATTGTTCCGGCTTCGTCTGTACGCAGCTTTAGTATTTAGCTGTAGCTATTATCGGTTTTCTTTTATCTTTACATCGTAGATGGTTAGGCTTGAAGCAGGTTTTTATGGACATGGCCATTCGGATGATATTGTGCCGCCATATACCAGAGTGTAATTTTCAGCTACGACAGCGGCAGTAATTTTGGCCCTGGGATTCGGTTAATATATAGTGGTACTC
Organism: Hyperolius riggenbachi; assembly: GCF_040937935.1. Lineage (NCBI taxonomy): Eukaryota > Metazoa > Chordata > Amphibia > Anura > Hyperoliidae > Hyperolius > Hyperolius riggenbachi. The sequence continues at coordinate 337,712,316 of NC_090648.1, read as the reverse complement.
TGGACAGCAGCAGAGTTGTCGGTGGTGGAGTGTCACTAAGCAGTGTACGAAGCTTAGTTACCGAGTATCTGGACTTTGGGAAGAAGTGACGGGGGTCACTAAGTGGTCTACAAACTTTGGATAACAGTGGAGATTGCTACATGGGTTGAGTAAGCAGCATAAGATCGTCTGTGACACGCCGCTAGTGTTAGGAGCAGGAATATGTGGGTTTATTGATAGGGAAGACGGGTTTTACTGTGGTGGGGTTAGGTTAGTGCTAGCCAAGGAGGGGTAAGTGTAAGGCTTAGGTAGGGGAGTGTAAGAGCTAGGTTAGGGGGGAAGACTGTAGTTTATTTATTTATTTATTGTATTTATAAAGCGCTAACATATTACGCAGCAATGAGTTGAATATCGATAAGAATACGTTAATACTAACGATCAGCAATAATTTTCTCTTTCATCTGGCACCTTAATTACTCAGGCACCGTACCAGACGTACACAGACATACCAGACGTACACAGATGTACACAGACAGACATACATAGATGAGTGTTTAGAATGCCACCTATAACTATGGAACCTGGTACTGTGGCTGAATTATTTTACTTTATCTAATACAGACCTCTAGTGGCTGCTTAAGGCATTGTTTATTATGTGAAGTAGCTCTAACAATGTTTGGTTTTCTGATCCTTTTATCAGAGCTTGCATAAAATAATAAATCTTCCTGCTTTGCTGCAATCTGCCTGCTACTTCATTTACTACCATACTGTGATTGCATAGCTTTTTTATCGACATTATAGGCCAATAAATTGCAGATCCATGTTACAGGTTTATGGCATGGTAAACAGATACCTTATGCGTATTTTTTATTACAGGCACTGGAGTTCTTGTTGTGGGCAAGCGTGTGTATGGAGTCATCAATTCCCCTGCTGTCTGTTCACTATCTGAAGTGGAGGACAACGCTGTACACTGCTGTTTGTCAGTGTTACTTTGACTGCCGAGCAGATGTTCACGGAGAGGTAAAGTGGCAGTTTCAGCAACATACTTGCCTCAGTAAATCTCTTCTCTGGCACTAATGATCAAGATCTTTGAACTTTGGTAGCATTTTATTTTCAATTTATTGTAATCATTTTAATATTAAAAATTGCATTTATTTTGTAAAATAAAAATGGAAATACTGGCTGCTTCAGCATTTTTGGAGAGTTAAAATCCTCCATTTTATTTGGCAATTTTTACTGCCGTTTTTTATGTGTTGCTGCAAGTATAAGCTTTGAGTGCAGGTATTAATATTGATTTGGCTGTTTGTTCATGACCAGTTAGTCTGAAACACTCGATTTTTAGGTATTAGGAGAGACGTATTTGCTGACGCCACACTTTCCTATTAGAGACTGACAGCTAGAAGTCAGCGAGGGAGACATAGCCTTTGTAAATACTGCCAGGAAGTGAGAAGAGCGTGGACAGACAGCTGGAGGTTGCTGAAGATTAGGGATGATCAATCTGATGCAACTATTTCTGATTTCATGCAGATTTATGCAAATTTAATGCAAATTTATGCTGCTTGAAAATGGACCAATCAATTTAAACGTGAGTGGGACTTGACTGGTCCATTTTCAAGCTGTGTTTAATTAAAGGGAACCTTAACTTAACGGGGGGTAAAGAGTTCTACTTACCTGGGGCTATTACCAGCCCCCTGCAGCAGTCCTGTGCCCTCGGCGCCGCTCTGGAATCCTCTGGTCCCCCGCTGTCACTTAGTTTCGTTTTTGACGACTCATCAGTCGCCGGCCGCCATGCGTATTATTGGACGCATTCACCAATGCAAATAGTGCTATTGCGGACCGCAACGCGTACAAAAATACGCGTTGCTGCATTCCGCACGCGTAGATATGCGGCAACGCGTATTTTTGTAGGTGTTGCGGTCCGCAATAGCGCTATTTGCATTGGTGAATGCGTCCAATAATACGCATGGCGGCCGGCGACTGGTGAGTCGTCAAAAGCGAAACTAAGTGACAGCGGGGGACCAGAGGATTCCAGAGCGGCGCCGAGGGCACAGGACTGCTGCAGGGGGCTGGTAATAGCCCCAGGTAAGTAAAACTCTTTACCCCCTGTTCAGTTAAGGTTCCCTTTAAATGAAAATTTACATAAATTTCCATGAACTCGGAAATATTTGCATCTGATTGATTATCTCTACTGAAGATAAGAATATCTCTGAAGGGATGCAACCTTTTTAACAAACATTGAATGCATAAGTGAACATAAATTCCATGTTTGACTCTATTGCTTTCATGTCACACACTAACCACTTTCTTTTTGCAAGAAATAGGATGTGTCATTACTAAAATAAGTAAAAGTACAAAATTAGTAACCTTAACTGAACGGGGGGTAAAGAGTTTCACTTACCTGGGGCTATTACCAGCCCCCTGCAGCAGTCCTGTGCCCTCGGCGCCGCTCTGGAATCCTCTGGTCCCCCGCTGTCACTTAGTTTCGTTTTTGACGACTCACCAGTCGCCGGCCGCCATGCGTATTATTGGATGCATTCACCAATGCAATTAGCGCTATTGCGGACCGCAACGCGTACAAAAATACGCATTGCCGCATATCTACGCGTGCGGAATTCCGCACGCGTATTTTTGTACGCGTTGCGGCCCGCAATAGCGCTAATTGCATTGGTGAATGCGTCCAATAATACGCATGGCGGCCGGCGACTGGTGAGTCGTCAAAAACGAAACTAAGTGACAGCGGGGGACCAGAGGATTCCAGAGCGGCGCCGAGGGCACAGGACTGCTGCAGGGGGCTGGTAATAGCCCCAGGTAAGTGAAACTCTTTACCCCCGTTCAGTTAAGGTTCCCTTTAAGATGAACATTGATATCCTAAGACACAGGAAAGCTATTGCTATCCCAAAACTTAGCTAGCCATGAAACAGTAAAGCTGACTACAGACCTGCATGGGCAGGCACTGACTCAGGAATGAGCCCATTACTTTCACACAACTCAGTGTATCAAGAACACTATATACATACAGTAGAGAATGTGTGGCTTGGCTAAGTGGCACCTGTTTGTGCCATGGATAGAGGAGAAGAGTGTGGAGTACAAACATGAGATAGCTGTGGGCAAGGGGGAATATAGTGACCAGGCCAGGTTAGCCAACCAATCCTCATATGTCATTTGCTAGTATAGGGGGAAGAAAAATGGGAATAGCCGTCTAATGTCTGTAGATGTCTTAAACTAGAAAAAAAGTGAGTGTTTGAAGCCGCTAGTCATCTACAATATATGCATTTCACACATTAATGAAGTAGAGGGCTAGATCAAACTACAAAATTCTGTTTTGATTAAGGCATAACATAGCATGTATGGTATAAAATAACATTTTATTAATACCTTCTAAAAGGACCTAAACACAGGGTTTTTTTTAAGTTTACAGCTCAAATTCGTAATTACTTTCTACTATATTATGTTTATCTTAAACACTGTAATCTTAGAGTACTGCATTAGCTAGGACCATTGACTTTTCTACCACAGAGAATGCTGGAAAACTGTGGTAAATGCAATTTTTTTAAAATTGAATTCTTGCTCTAGCAGTTGCTTTTTATAATCTATGAGAGATTTTATCATACTTGTAGACAAACGAAAGCTGTATTACTTTGAACTTAACAAGATACCATAATTTTAAAATTAAATGACCACTTTTCCATTATGATACATGCCTGTGAAGGTACTCACTTATCCATGGAATGTTATAGCGATATATCCAAAGAGGACATCTGGAAGTTTCATCTGGGTAGCTTTTATTATTATTATTACTAATTTTAAGCTGTCTTTAAGGAGAAATGACACCATAAAATCAGCAATAAATAAAAAATAAATGTAAAAGTAGTTGCAGCAAGTCCTCAAAACTTTCCTTACAAGTGCCCTTGTATTGTATAGACCAAAGTTGGACTTGGCACAACACAAGATGTATATTAGAATCAAACAAACACACGTATTTCAAGTTCCTTTGCCTCACCTGATGTGAAAGGGATATGGAGTCTGACATCCTTTTAAATAATGCACATTGTCTGAATGTCCTGCACATACTCTGCCTCTAATGCTGGGAATACACCATGAGATTTTTTTGGCAGATAGATGGTTCAATAGATAATTACTGACATGTCCGATCTGATTTTCTATCGTTTTTCTGATCAATTTCTCATAGAAGTGAATGAATGGAAATCGATTAGAAAAACGATCGAAAAATTGATCAGAAAAAAGATCGGACAGTAAATCTGCTGAAAAATCTCATCATATATTCCCAGCATAATACTTTAAGCCATAGACACTGAACAAGCATGCACATCAGATATCTGTGACAAATCTGACTTGTTTCAGGTGTGTGATTTAGACCCTACTGACTGAAAAGATCAGCAGGACTGCCATGCAACTGGTATTGTTTAAAAGTAAAAAAATATGGCAGATTTCATAGGTTTCACACCTCGGGTTCCTTTTAAACAAGTATTTCCTATGAGAATATAAGATCAAGGGATTCTTCTCACTTGAACCAATCACTGCACCATAAATATTGCTTATGCCAGTCACTGGACAAAGAGACCTACAGCTCGGGTCAGCAACCTCTTGGTATGATTTTTTTCTAATGCTAATAGGTCAAACCAGAGCCGGGACAACTTCCTCCAGCACCCAAGGCTAAGACACCAAAGTGCGCCCCTCCATCCCTACCACCCCAGCCATCACACACTGATTGCTATTAGACTAAGAGGCGCCACAGGGCCCACAACCTCCCCAACACCTTAATCTCTTGTTATCTGGCTTGCAGTCACTGCCATGTATCCCCTTTTCTTATTTCTTTCTGCTTCAAACACAATTAGGAATGACAGCTGAATGAATTCTGCGCCCCCTCCTACACTGCGCCCTGAGGCTGGAGCCTCTCCAGCCTATGCCTCGGCCCGGCCCTGGGTCAAACTTCCTTGAACTTTTTCATAACATACTTCCCAGGAATTTTCAGCATAAAAACAATAGCTCCACATAATGCACATTCATTTTTAAGATAAAAACAATTACTTACACATTTAAATCCTGTATGTCTCGAGGGTCCTCAACATGTCTCAGTCATGTAGAGATTTACTGATACATGACCGGTAATGATTGCAAGATAGTTTTGTGGCTCCCTCTCCACCACTCCAGACCACTTAAAACTCCTGGACTTGGTCCTTCAAAAATATGCAATACATATGGTAGTACATACAGTTCATACAGTTGCACAAATAGTAAAGGGAAATAAAGATAATATATAACTGAACCGTACACGTTGTAAACTGCACATAGAAGTAGAATAAAGGTTTATATATAGCAAGACAACCGTGTTCCCTTCAATGTTACACTAGTCAAACAAATGTATAACTCTTCAATGGCTCCAATAAAAACTCCACTTTTATTATATTCCAAAGTAGAACAGACAAAAAAACTCCAACTTCATTGTTCGATATCATAAAATAACAGCAGGTCAGTAACTGATTAAAATGTCATAGGTCAGATTGAAGATAAGAAGAGGCATGTTTAGATTGTGGGAAAGAGTTCCAGAGGACAAACTCATTGATTTTCACATGGCTGATTTTGAAGCTAGCGCTTCAGCAAAAGATCTGGTATTAGGCTGCTATATAGTGGAATACCGTTCATGGCTATTGGATGCGAGTTTTGGTAAAGGAGCTCGTTTTTAGCTAGTATAAAGTCAAACACCATTCTTTGCTACTAGGGGTGATTTTTGGCTCTGGGTGTTTATCTATTACATACACACTCTTGATGTATTGGGAAGGTCCACTTGGCTTTTATAGAGCTAAAGCTGATAAAATATTGACTCCTAGTATTTGATTTGGTTCTGAGGTAAAGACAGGCAAATATGAGTATCAGGGTAATCAGTTAAGGTTAGGAGTTGTTTATGAGCATTTGCATTAAGGGATACGGTACAGGAAGCTTAGTTTTATCAATCAGGGTTAGGAAGTTTACGATGGAAAAAGGGCCTTTATCAGGAAAGAATTTAAAGTTTGAGGAGGGTCATAGGGTTAGGTATCTGGAAGGGGTCATTGCCAATGGAAGAGGTTAGACATCAGTAAAGCATTAATATGAAGGGGAAGGTTAAAGGATACCCCAACTGAAATGTGACATAATGAGATAGACATGTGTATGTACAGTGCCTAGTACACAAATAACTATGCTGTGTTCCTTTTTTTCTTTCTCTGCCTGAAAGAGTTAAACAGAAGGTATGCAAGTGGCTGACTCAGTCCTAACTCAGACAGGAAGTGACTACAGTGTGACCCTCACTGATAAGAAATTACAACTATGAAACACTTTTCTAGCAGAAAATGGCTTCTGAGAGCAAGAAAGAGATAAAAAAAGGGGAATTTCTTATCAGTGAGGGTCACACTGTAGTCACTTCCTGTCTAAGTCAGGACTGAGTCAGCCACTTACATACCTGATATTTAACTCTTTCAGGCAGAGAAAGAGAAAAAGGAACACAGCATAGTTATTTGTGTACTAGGCACTGTACATACACATGTCTATCTCATTATGTCACATTTCAGTTGGGGTATCCTTTAAGTTTAGACATCAGTAATTAGTTAATGTTATGGAGTCAGGTTATGCTTAGGTGTCAGGGAGGGGATAAAAGTAATGGAGAATGGTTGTGAGAAAGCTGTTTTCATTCGGATAAACAGTAAGGCCTAGTGCACACCAGAGCGGTTCAGCTGCAGTTTGCGATCCGCTTGCGGGTGCGGATCTGCTTGGGTAATGTATTTCAATAGGCTGGTGCACACCAGAGCGGGAGGCATTTTGCAGAAACGCATACTCCCGGGCTGCTGCAGATTTTGGATTGCGGATGCGTTTCTGCCTCAATGTTAAGTATAGGAAAAACGCAAACCGCTCTGAAAAACGGCACTTCAGAGCGGTTTGCCAGGCGTTTTTTGTTACAGTAGCTGTTCAGTAATAGCTTTACTGTAACAATATATGAACTCTACTACATCAAAAACGCTTCACAAAACCGCAAAATGCTAGCTGAAACGCTGCAGAAAAATAAGAAAAAGCGTTTCAAAATCTGCTAGCATTTTGCGGATCTGCTAGCAGTTTTTGGTGTGCACTAGGCCTAACTCTTGGCCAAATAACGTGAGAGAAATAATGACATCACTACCAAAAACTAAGTTGCTTAACTTAAACATGGTGGATTATGAAAATTATGAAAATATTTGTACCTCAAGAGGTAAAACAAGTGAAAAAACCTGGTGGTTTAGGGTGCGTTTAGGATGCTGTCTGAAAATAAGCTTATTTAAAGCATACGTATAGCCATTTTTTTTCTGCAAAGTACTCAGATTACCGGTAGCTTGTCTCATGTGTACACAGAATAAGGTGGAAGGTGGAAATACACTACCATGTCCTCAGGTCACCAAATCCCCCCACCCCCTCCCAGGCTGTGCAGAGTGTAGCCAGTAAAGCCTACATTCGCTGGCATTTCCACCTGTCTCCTCTCTCCTGGTGTACCTGCGCACCGTGACAAATGCAAGAGGCCTGCAGGCACCATGGCGCGTATTATACGTAACCACTAGAGGCTTCTAGTGTTTGGCTTCTAGCGTGTGTGATGCGCCCCGGTCAAGAAGAGACAGAGGAGCGCTCCAGGGGTGGGGGATAAATGGAAGACATTAGGAAGCGCCGGCAGACAGGTGAGCATAAGATCCCTACACCATTTGGATCAAAATCAAACACTGCTAGCGATGCGCTCCTGACCGGCCACCGATCGAGCCAAATCTTCAGTCCAGCGCGATTGGCCTAATTTAACGATTTTGGACGGAAATCAATTTAAAATAGTTTGCAGCATGGATTAAATTGCTGAGTCTATGAGTTCTAAGCAGAGTATATTGTGGACTGGAGTAGTACCAGTCGGCTCACAGATATGTCAGAGAGAAGAGTATTCCAGCAATAACACTGGCGTGGCATGCACAAGCCGTTAATCTGTACCCTGAAGAAGAAACAGACCGGCCCCGCTCCAGTCGGTACTGAACTCAGCTGCTCGTCTCATTCATCTTTCTTCTCGATCTTCCTCTGTTGCCCCTCTCTGTCAAGCTCTTCACTGGCTGCCAATTAACCAGAGGATTCAGTTCAAACTCTTAACCCTAACCGACAAAGCTCTCCACAATCTCTCTCCCCGGTACATATCCTCACTAATTTCGAGATTCCAACCAAATCGCAATCTCAGATCTGCACATGATCTTTTGTTGTCCTCCTCTAGAATTACCTCCTCACATTCATGCTTACAAAATTTTGCATGCGCTTCACCCCTCCTCTGGAATGCCCTCCCACAACACATCCATCACTCGCCAACCTTTATTACTTTCAAACGCTCTCTTAAAACTCACTTGTTCCAACAAGCATAATCGCTACCTTAGGCAACTTCCCTTTGTCCTAAGACCAAATTGCTCCCCTACTAAGTATCCTAAAACACACTGCCTCTATATGTTTGTTGTATACTACCCCTCCTCTTGTCCCCCCCCTGTCATTCTTACCGGCTCTCTCCTCCTGCTTGTCTGCTCCCGGGCTCTGTTTGCATTTGCGCATGCCAGAAGGGCCAGCATTTGTTATGCTTGTCACATGGTGTTACGCCCTTCAACGTGACATCATCACGCTTTGTATTTTGCGCAGGCGCGGACGTGTGCGGCCGTTTGCATGTGGATGGTTGTGTGCGTACTTCTATGCATGTGCAGTGTGTTCATGTGTTCATTCATATGCATGCGCGGCGCCCTGTCTTTGGCGCCAAGCTGGCTATTTAAACCCACCAGCCCTGAGTATCACTGTTGTCAGTTCATGCAGCTTGCTAGCAGTAGTTCCTGTGACTCTGGCCGCTTATACTCTGATTGATTTCTGTTATTGACTTATTATTATTATTTATTGTATTTATAAAGCGCCAACATATTACGCAGCGCTGAACATTAATTTAGGTTACAGACAATATTTAGGGGTGACATACAGCAATATGATAATACAGGAATACAAGAAAACCAGATCACACAGCACAGTATATGAGTACAAGGTAATGCTTAGTCCGTCACTGCAGGGGAGCATGGAGAATAGGCAAGTTAGGTTCACTCAGATAATAATCCGAACATTTGTATAGCGCTTTTCTCCTGTCGGCCTCAAAGCGCTCAAGAGCTGCAGCCACTGGGACGCGCTCAAGAGGCCACCCTGCAGTGTTAGGAAGTCTTGCCTTGAACTCCTTACTGAATAGGTACTTGACCTAGCCAGGATTCGAACCCTGGTCTCCCATGTCAAAGGCAGAGCCCTTAACCAGTATTCTATTCAGCCACCAGATGCATAGCATGGGTTCACAGTAATGGAGGTGCAAGATCAGGTAGGACACAAAAGGAGGAGGACTCTGCCCAAAGGCTTACAATCTAGAGGGAGAGGTAAGGACACGAATGGTAGGGGACAAGAGTTCAGCTGTAGGTTTAGAGCACTTGTGAGGGGTAGTAGGCCAGAATGAAAAGGTGTGTTTTGAGGGCTTTCTTGAAGATGTTGAAGGAGGGGGCTTCCCTAATGGGGGGAGGTAGGGAGTTCCATAGTGTTGGAGCAGCTCTTGAGAAGTCCTGGAGGCGTGCATGGGACTGGGTGATGCGGGGGGGCGGTTAGGCGAAGTTCATTGGAAGAGCGGAGTGAGCGGCTAGATGTGTACCTCTGAGTAAGATCGGAAATGTAGGTTGGACAGGTTTTGTGGACAGATTTGTAGGTCAGACACAGTATCTTGAATCTGATTCTAGACTGGATAGGAAGCCAGTGGAGGGATTCTAGGAGTGGATCTGCCGTGGTGGAGCGATGAGAGCAGTGGATAATTCTGGCTGCCGCATTCATGATGGACTGCAGTGGGGCTGTTCAGGTCATAGGGAGACCAGACAGCAGGGCATTGCAGTAGTCAAGGCGGGAAATTATGAGGGCATGGATGAGGAGTTTGGTGGTGGCAGAGGTTAGTAAAGGGCGAATCTTACAGATGTTACGAAGGTGGAAGTTGCAGGACTTTGTGAGGTTTTGGATGTGGGAAGTGAAGGAGAGTGCAGAGTCCAGGGTGACACCCAGACAGCGGGCTTGAGAGGTAGGGCGAATGGTAGTATGGTTAACAGTGACATGCACATCTGGGAGGTTCGTGGATGGCCGGGGTGGGAAGATCATAAATTCCGTTTTGTCTAGATTTAGTTTCAGGAACGTAGCGGACATCCAGGAGGCGATGGGTGATAGGCAGGAGGAGACCTTATCCATGGTAGTGGTGGATATGTCAGGGTTGTGGAGGTAGATCTGGGTGTCATCTGCATACAGATGATAGTTAAAACCCATGGAGGAGATAACCTTGCCAATGGAGGATGTGAATAGGGTGAACAGTAGGGGGCCAAGGACCGAATCTTGGGGGACTCCCACCGAGAGGTGGTTGGGGGTGGAGAGGTAGGATGAAAGCAAGGACAGGGCGAGATAGTGAATGCCCAAGGACTGGAGGGACTGGAGGAGTAGGGGATGATCTACTGTGTCAAAAGCTGCTGAAAGGTCAAGGAGGAGGAGAATGGAGTATTTACCTTCAGCTTTAGCTAAGGCAAGGTCGTTGACCACTTTGGTGAGAGCAGTTTCGGTTGAGTGGGCAGGCCGAAATCCAGATTGCAGTGGGTCTAGCAGTGAGTTGGCATTGAGGTACTGGGTCAGGCGTTTGTGAACCAGACACTCAAGGAGTGTTGAGGCAAAGGGGAGGAGGGAGATAGGACGGTAGTTGGAGGGTAGCGAGGGGTCGAGGGAGGGTTTCTTGAGGGGTAGTACAGTGGCCTGCTTGAAGTCTTCAGCCTGTTCCTAATTACGCTTGCTCTCTGCCTGCCCTGACCCATTGCCTCTTATACCATTTATGAAAGAACTATGCCTGTCTTGACCCTCAGCCTGTTACACCGTTTATGATAAAATTCTGCCTTTCTCGGCCTGTTATACCGTTTATGATAGTATTCTGCCTGCATTGACTGCGGATTGTCTGACTACGCTCTGCTTGCTGATTCTGTACTATGCTCCACAACGCTGTGTCTCCTGTTCTCCAACTCACTGTTAGGGTCTCTCCTTGAGCATAACCTGGTGAACAATAGGCAGCTGAAAGTCTATCGTCCCTTGCAGGGCGCTCTCGTGAACACCCGTGGTCACTTAAACTCTATGCTCTCGGAGGACTCTCACCTCAGTGGTAAGGTCAACAGGTTGTCCATCAAGCTTAATACCACCACTCCCTTTAGATTGTAAGCTTGCAAGGGAAGGGCTCTCTCCCCCTATTGTGTCTTGGAAATCATTATACATTTTATTCATCATGTTACTTGTATCACTGTCATCACCAATTCTGTATTTTGTATCATTCTTGTATTTTGTCTCTAATTATGTATTTTGTGTATTGGTGTACACCATTGTCTGTATTATTATGTAGCGCATGTTCGTTTCTTACTTTGTACAGCGCCACAGAATATATTTCATCATTAGTAAAAGAAAGCTCTTTAGCTTAAATGAGATGGAAAAAACAAACAGATAATGATGTGTACTGTACAGTTAATAAACTTACTCCGATGGGGAAAAAAGTGTAGCCAGTTAACATTAATTGTGCTGATGTCAATTGTTTAAGTTGTGTGGCTGAAGATGTGAATAGTAATAATCATAGTAATCATAATAATAATCATAATCTTATATTTTACGACAAGTGGTGTTGAAGGCCTATCTCCCATGTTAAGGGTTGGCTTTTCTAGTTTGTCAAGAGGGCCCTTTTCACTCTTCTACTTTCACACCTAGACCCTGATTCAGTTAAGTTTTCATCTGATCTCATCTTGGCCCTATCTCGCATAAAGCTTGATGCATGAACTAGCAATAAATATACTGCGCAGGTTAATATGACCTCGTGCACACATTGCCCGGTCCTGTCAGCATAGCATGTGCTTGTAACTGTCGCGTGAGGCGCTCGTAGAGCGACCGCGGTACTCTGGTGGTAGTACGCCATTGTAATTACTATAGTAGTTCTGTGCTAAATGAGTACCACTGTCGCGCTAAAAGTGTATTGTGCTACAGTTAGAAGCATATGCTATGCTGACAGGACCACGTGCTGTGTACACGCGGTAATATTAACCTGCACTGTATGTGCGTGGTATATTTACCGCAAGTTCGTGCATCAAGGCCTTTGACCCTTATTCAATTCACTTTTTCAAGTTTTCGCCTAGAAGATAATTTTTCTTCCGAGTGCTGAAAATACATTTTTAGCACTCTGGAATTGAAAAAATACTAAAACAGTAGGTGAAAAAACTACTGTAAAAATTATTCTGTGTATTTTCTTGCTTTTTGGTGACTTAAAAGGCATTTTATTAACCACTTTGGGACTGGGCGGCTCTGGCCCCTTTAAGACCAGAGCCGTCCGTGTCCTTTTAAGATGTGATTGCTGTGATTGGCTCACAGCAATCACGGGGTCAGAAGGCAGCTCCTGCCTGATATACGGAAGCTCTGCTGTCAGCGTGACAGCAGAGTGAGCAGGTGCAGCGATGTGGACAACAGCGGGAGCAGCAAAAGTGGATGGCGTGGCAGCGGTGATTGAAATTTATGCCCTGTCAGGAATAAGCAGCTACAAACAAGGCATAGATTTTAATCTCGCCGTCCAGAAGTGGTTAATAAGGTGGGAAAATATCACCTGGAAGAAAACATAGGAGAAAAAGGCCTTGATTCACTAAATTGAGCAGCACGAGTTAAAATTCCTGTGTGCATGCTACTCACGTGACAGGAAGCCTAATGGGCCAATCAAAGTGCAAAAATCATGTCCTATAAAGACACTGGACCTGACAGGGCTGAGGGTGGGAATAAAGAAGTGGCTGGTACTTAAAATGGAGGGGGTGTAAGTTAGCAGCGCATGCTACACAGCACTACATCGTGTAGGGTGTGCACAGGATTTTTAACTCGCGCTGCTAAATTTAAGCTGTGCTGCTTTAGCAGCACACCTTCCTGAATCAAGGCCACAGTGAATTTCATACCTTTTGTCCTAGGTGATTTCTTCACACCTTATCAATAAAATGCCTTTTAAGCCACCAGCGAGCAAGAAAATACTGATCATTTTGGTAGTTCTTTTTCAGGTTTTTGCTACTTTTCCGATTGCAGAGTGCTAAAAAGTTGATTACAACAGAAGATTAAAAATGATCTCCTAGAAGAAAACTTGGGAGAAAAAGAGAATAAGGGCCCTTATCAGCAATATTATTGTAGGAAAGCACAAAAGAAAGGTTCATTGAATCAGGTCATGTATATTATATGCTAATAGATATACTGCTGTGTATGGAAGTTTTTAATTATTATTTAGGCTGAAATACATTCATAGAAATAAACATGCCAAACGAAGAAACAGGAGACAGGCTCTTCCACTGCCATGTGTTGCTTTATTGTGCCACTTGTGTCTGTCACATGTAATTTCACAGACAGATCACACTTGTGTATAGTCGTGCAGCTGGTGCCTGTAAACAGATATGGGTGCAGGGCCATTAGGCAGGCTGAATAATGCCCGTTTCAGGTCAGCTAGGATGCTTGGTCACGTTGTAATCAGGCCCATTCGGGCTGACTACTGCCACCTACCTCCTTTCCCACATCTGTTTATATTTACCAGACGCATGACTATGCACAAGTGTTACCTGTCTGTGAAATAGCATGTGACCGACACAAGTGGCACAATAAAGCAACACTTAGTAGTTACTAGTGTCTGGCTCCTGTTTCTTTGGCGGATTTATGGACTCTCTCTGCAGTGGTGTGGGTTTTTTTTTTTTTTTTTTTTGACGGAGCACATCTGCAGTGAAGGTCTTAGCAGCAGACTGCTAGACATGGTGACATCCAACTAATAACCTACTATAATTTAAAATAAGAGTGCCACACGAGTCTCTGTCTTTCTTGTTTTATAGAAATGAACACACTGGCAAAATTCATACCTATCTTGTGATTTACATATAATCTGTCACACTGTATAGACAGGAAGTGCAGCATCCTGTATCACCCACCTGTTGTGCAGTAAATAAGCATTACTACCTTGTTGCCCAATGATCAGACAAGTAACCCTGAAGGCTGCAGATATGAAATAGGAAAAAATTGTGTCCCATCTGACTGTGGCCTATGTGACTCATAAGACTATTCTGAGTTAGTTACAAACTCATTGAAAAGTAAGGCCTCTTTTCCAAGGGCAGCTGAAATTTTCGAGTTCAGCCTCCCCACCACAAGCGCTATTTGGCTGCAAATACATGCAGCTGAATGGTAGCCTTTGGTAAAACTGCGTGTCACGTTTGACATACAACAAAAAAAAACTGTGGCAGTCACTGTGCTTGGATGCAACTCCTTGGGAGGACTGCCTGTCCACTGCCCCTGCTGCTGATGAGTTCACAGGCTTCAGCTGTCGTGGTAAAGAGGCCTAACAGCAACACAACTATATACTGTATTTAGCACTCTGCCAGGAGTCCTGCTTTAGAACATAGAGTTAGTTTTCATTCCCTCCACGTTTTTCCTATTTCTAAGAACTTAAAATAAATATAAAAACAACTAAAATTTAAACAAATTCCCCCTAAGCTAGAAAAGTGGCCTGTGACATTCCTTCTTTATGTGAGATTATGTCAGAATTAATATTTGTTTGTTTGTTGGCACATTGTTTCTTTTTATGCTACAGAAGATAATTGGAAATTGTCCTATTTGATGCTTGTTTTTCTTAGGTGTTTGCTCGACGTGCTCTCAGCAAGATCAGTGAGCTTAGTCAGCTTGAAGATATGAGTGATTCTTCCTTCAACGAAGGGGCAAAGAAAGCTTTTAAGGAGTCCACTCTCAAGGTAAACAAACATTTTGTGTGCCTTAAGAAGTATCGCGTTGGTTTGTATGAGGCGTAAGTGACAATCTCACTAAGGTATTCACAGACACACAAGTCAAGCATCAAGTCTTTTAATACTGGCAATGGGGCTTTTTATGGGTCTTTTTATAATCTGAGTGTACTTTTATTGCTGGTTAGAGCGGCCCAATTATGAACTAGTTTCCATCTTCAATAGCAAAGGAATGAGCTACTGTTCCAATAAAGCACTATAAATTGACAGCTATAAAAGAGCTCATAATAATAAGCCTTCTTAAATACAAAGGTAAGACTATAAACTAAGATATTGGAGCAAAACTTTCTCTTTTTTTTCAATACCAAAAGACAGGGGAAGAGTTGTGTATTCTAAGTTTTCCGCACAGTACTATGTTATTTCAGCACTGTTTTTTGGCCATGAAATGTATCTTTGATATCCCTCTTTTGCCTTGTTCCTAACTGGCTGATCTACACTAACCTCAGTTTAGCTTTTGCAGTTCCCTGATAAGTAAAAGAGAGTACGTCATATAATCGCTCTATAAGTGCCTATGCACTGCAGAGCTGTCCCAATACTGACCACATCACCATTACCATTGTCACCAATACTGACCACCATCACCCTTGCTTGAATTCCTAATGAGGAAATTTTCCCATAATGTCATGCTCAGACCATCAGACCACTAGAATTATTTCATAAGTGGTGGGGAATCATTGCAGTAGGAAAACATAGCACAAAAATGACCAATATATATTACGTTTTCCCAGTCTAGACTAATTAAAACAATATGGTTGGAAGTTTAATATAAGTTTTAAGTGATCTGTATTTGCATTTATGTTTTGTTGAGTGGTTGCAAAACATTTTATAACATATAGCTTAGAGCATTTACAATAATGTAGAGTCTTTAAAATGTCAAGTTTTTGATTTCTGTGCATTTTTTTATTTCATGGTCTTTTCTTGTATGTATCATAAGTCAAGTCTGCAGTAACACTTGTGAAAATGAATGGCAGCAGAAGAGCACACACTTTAACATAATTAAAATGAACTTAGTCTGTAAAGGTCATTTTCATAAATGCGTGTGTTGACGTATGTAACATTTGATGTATAAAATATTAAGCTGAGAGCAGCTGGTGTTCTGGTGATGGCTTGCTCCAATATCTAGGTGATATTCTTCTTTCTGAAATAAATCAGTATTGAGTGCAATGCTGCAGGCTAAAATAAAAGTTAGCTTCCCTTGTGGATGACTCAAATCTTTACTCTGGGTACCTATCAGGCATTACAGAAGCTGGTTAACTGTTTGTGTTACCAACTGATTGGCATGGGCTAAGTAACAGCTGATGGCAGCAGAACTGGTGTATAGTGCCCGATTAGCAGGCTGGAATATAGTTGTGAATAAGCTAAGGATTAGGGCATACAGCAGACTGAATGCTATCAGGAGGTGAGCTGAGGTCAGGCAGTGGGCAGGATGTGGTCGAATAACAAGCTGGGTTAATAACAATAAGTTAAATCTAGGTGGCTCATACAACTAGAGCCATGGTCAGGAGCTACGTACGATTTCTGCACTAGTAAACAGTTATAAAACTGTGTACTATGTATTGACTGTAATAAGGGTTTAAAATATTGTGTTCCTTGTTCTTTAGTTGTTTAGACATTTTAGGTGCAGTGGAATTGCTTGTCAGACGTGGGCTGTATATGGGGCATAGTGGTGACCATAATATAGTTTCAGAACAGAGGCTCTAACCACCAGCACACTGCTAGTTCTGGAAATATCACATTCTATGTGATTTTATTTGATCCTACCACCTTGTCACCTATAGTAGATTTTAGCACAAATGAAACTGAGTATTTATTGAACCACAAGATTTGCCTTACTCGATGCAGTACATCATTATGTGACCTAGAAAACTTCATGGGCCTGATACAGTTCCAAGAACCGCTCACAATAAAGTCCAGCAAACTGCTAACGCATGTGATTTGCTATGTGCATTATACAATTGGCAGATAAAATTAATTATTGAACATTAAGCTGATTCTATAGCAAATACATTCTGTAAATGAAGGTAACATTTTACATGAGATTGCTTTTTGATTAGGGATGCATTTTTTTTGCCTTTCAATCTTTGACCAGATGATGTCACCACCAACAAGTTTTTGGGATAGTCAAACTGACAGGTAGCAGTTGTTAGCCTTCTAAGCTTGATTAATCATAAGGAACAGGCACGTTTCCCAACATATAGCATGTTCATTGTCAAATTCAAATCAGCAGTTTCACATGCTTTAAGTAAAATTTGCCTGTATTTAAAAAGCTTGATTTTTTTTGTTACCATGCCCTTGTTGGCTATTGTCCCCTCTGCACAGCCCTAGGGCCCCTTCAGTGGAGGCATTAGACCAGTACAATGATACTATGGCCTGCTGTAAGGCAGGCTCAGATGATTTGACATGTCAAATGGCCCAGTGATATATATGCTATCCAAAGTTCTCAAGATCATTGTACACAAGCAAGGGTAGCTGTGCTTATACTATAGAGGGCCCAGAATATAAATGAGAAAGAAGGTGCTGATGGGAGTGGTCAGTTTACATACAAAAAAAAGATTAACCTTCAACACTCACATCAAGCAGGAACACCAGTAATGATAAGAACAGCTTGCATAAAAATTGCATTCAGTTGCACTAATTTGCATGACATTTGCATTTAGTTGCACTAATGGAGGATGTTTGCTTCCAAAATGGTTTGCATTTCATACTAGACCCTTTTACCGCAATGAGATCCCTCCAAATCGAAAGGGCCCTACTCTACCCACACCAGTCAGCGAAACAAGCAAATATTCCACGCTCTCAAACTGGAAATTCACACTGAGGCCTATAAGGTTTTAACATTCAACCACTGGTGCCCATACATGGTTCAATTTTTTTTTCAATTCGATAATTTAGTTTGATTATTCCTTTAGGTTGAAAATAAAGATTTTTCTTACATGTTCGATCAGATTTTAATAGAAAAAATGGAATAATCATTCATTTTTCTTGATCAACAAAAAGGATTATTTTTGAATGTCATTCGATTTGATCATTTTGGTCGAATAAAAGGGAATATAGAACGTTTTTATTGTACCGTGTATGGGCACCATAAGATATCCAGGGAGTGACAAAATAGAATGGAAGACCATGGCCCATATTCAATTAACTTTTTCTCCTGAGTTTTCTCCTAGGTGATATTTTCAAATTTGTTTATAAAATGCCTTTTATACCACCAGCAAGCAAGAAAATATTCAAAATAATGTTGGTAGTACTTTTTCTTCTAATTTTTTATACTTTGCAAAGTGCTGAAAATATGTTTAAAATTGAAGATGAAAAATTATCACCTAGGAGAAAACTCAGGGGAAAAACTGAATTGCATATGGCCCAATATGTAATAAGTTATTGTAACGGTTGGGTGTTATAACTCAGACGTCTGATTATTAGATGATCTACAGTATCACCAATAATCAGACACTATACCTGATTATGTGGTGATCTGCAGAATCACCAATAATACAAGTATAGCAGGTAAGATACTGTGTGAGTAGTGCTTGGTGCAACCGTAACTTTAATAGTTTTGCAGGACCTTACCAGAGGAGCTGGTAAGGTACTATCAGTACACAAACTGTATAATTTGAGCAGACCTTTCCAGAGGAGCTGGAAAGGTATTAACAGGGAGAGTACAGAAAAGTATAACTAGTCCTCACCAGAGGAGCAGGCAAGGGACTAGTAGCCAAATAGATGACTGTTAAGTTTAGCCAGACCTTCCCAGAGGAGCTGGAAAGGTACTATCACTCACTATCAGAGCAATCAGTATAAATCTCTCCAGTGGAGCTGGAGAGTAATAGTATCACACCTCACCAGTGGCAAGGGCCCACTGGTGAGTAGAGAGGTCAGACAGGCAAAGTTCAGCAACAGAGAGGTAAGTATCAGGACAGAATCGTGAGGCAGAAGGATAATGAGTAATCAGGCAGAGTTTCAGCAACTAGTCAGATAGGCAGAAGTACAGAAGCGTTAAGCAGAAGCAGAGTCAGAGAATAGCCAGAATCATACACAGGTAATCAAAAACAACAATATGCCAATAGTCCTAGTCTTGTGTGAAATCCCTGGTTTCCTCCAGATCAAAGCACACCGGATACTAGTCTAAGGTCTGAGCGCTAACACAAAGTATTCACGACAGCAGACAGCGATGGAATGAGAATCGAAGGCTTATGAAGCAGAAGGAGACTCCCAGGCACTCCCAACTCGGAATCAGCCAATCCGAGCGGCGAGAGTCACCTGTGACGTCAGCCGACCGGCAGGTCAGCTGACGCGCCTTCTGCCCGCATAAAGGTCCTGTCTCCGCGCGCCCGCGCGAGACAGAAACCCTATGAGCTGGAGATAACACCGTTCCCGGTACTAGACGCCGAGGGAACGGATGACACTTGAGAGCCAGGGAGAAAGGCGGCTGCAGACACCCCCTGCGTGTCAGCAGCCGCCGAGTCAGTACACGTTACAGTTATGGTATACAGTTTGGTAGTGGCAGTGCAGTTTCTAGGCTAAAATGCACCCAGGGCGAGGGTGTAAAAATTGCGCCCCCCCCAGGTCCCACAGTATAGGTAGCCAGGCATAGGTGAGCGAGTATAGTTGTCCCCGGTATAGGTTAGCCAGGTAGGTGCCTCGAGTATAGGTAGCCAGTATAGTTGCCCCCAGTATAGGTTAGATAGGCAGGCGCCCCCGGTATAAGTTAGATAGGTAGGTGCCCCAGTACAGGTTAGCTAGGTGGGTGCCTCTAATATAGGTAGCCAGAATAGTTGCCCCCAGCATAGGTTAGATAGGTAGGTGCCCCCAGTATAGGTTAGTTAGGTAGGTGCCTGCAATATAGGTAGCCAGTATAGTTGCCACCTGTATAGGCTAGCTAGGTAGGTAGGTGCCCCAATACAGGTTAGATAAGTAAGTGCCCCCAGTATAGGTTTGATAGGTAGGTGCCCCCCAGTATAGGGTAGAGATAGGTGGGTGCCTGCAATATAGTAACCAGTATAGTTGCCACCTGTATAGGCTAGGTAGGTAGGTGCCCCCAGTATAGGTTAGATAGGTAGGTGCCCCCCAGTATAGGTTAGATAGGTAGGTGCCCCCCCAGTATAGGTTAGATAGGTAGGTGCCCCCCAGTATAGGTTAGATTAGGTAGGTGCCCCCCCAGTAAAGGTTACATTAGGTAGGTGCCCCCCAGTATAGGTTACATTAGGTAGGTGCCCCCCAGTATAGGTTACATTAGGTAGGTGCCCCCCAGTATAGGTTAGATTAGGTAGCTGCCCCCCAGTATAGGTGAGGTAGGTAGCTGTCCCCCAGTATAGGTGAGATAGGTAGCTGCCCCCTAGTATAGGTTAGATTAGGTAGCTGCCCCCCAGTATAGGTTAGATAGGTAGCTGCCCCCCAGTATAGGTTAGATAGGTAGCTGCCCCCCAGTATAGGTGAGATAGGTAGCTGCCCCCCAGTATAGGTTAGATTAGGTAGGTGTCCCCCAATATAGGTTATATTAGGTATTAGGTAGGGCAGCACGGTGGCGTAGTGGTTAGCTCTCTCGCCTTGCAGCGCTGGGTCCCTGGTTCGAATCCCAGCCAGGGCACTATCTGCAAAGAGTTTGTATGTTCTCTCTGTGTCTGCGTGGGTTTCCTCCGGAACTCTGGTTTCCTCCCACATCCCAAAAACATACGGATAAGTTAATTGGCTCCCCCTAAAAAAAAAAAAAAAAAAAAATTGGCCCTAGACTACAGTACTTACACTACATAATATAGACATATGGCAATGGTAGGGATTAGATTGTGAGCTCCTTTGAGGGACAGTTAGTGTCTCGGCATAGACGCTGATACACACGCTGCTTCCGGCTAAACAGGAAGCAGCGTGTGTATCAGCGTCTATGCCGAGAGGAGATCAGCGGCGATTGGAACGCAGGGAGGTGAGTAGTTATGTACGCTTCCTGCTGCGCTAATTAATTACCCTGCATCTGATCTGAGAGGGGAGCACGGAGGGCGGCCCGGGTAGAGGGAGGGAGAGGTCGGGCTGCCCTCCCCGCGGCATTTATTACAGAAATGCATAGGAACGCCTGCATGAATCAACACTATCACATTAATATTGTTATTGGTCCACAATGAGCTACCTTGGTGCCATTAAGATAAACAAAAAACTTTCTGACAATCATGGGCAATGCTTGGCATTCCAAGATCCTGCATGCACACATAGATCTATCCATTTGTCCAGTGGGTGGAAATAAGGATATAAACATTTGTGCCTCTTTCTATGCTTTGCAAGGATGCATGCATGCAGAATGATAAAAAGTCATTAGGTTTTTGCGTCATGTGCATTATGCTATTGATGTGTGCACTATTACAAATAACATCATGTAATTTTCAAGCAATTCTATTGTTTTAAAATATCACACATATATTTTACAAATTAAAGAGCTTTTGTAGAAAGAAAGATTAAATGGTTAATTAAGATATTTACAAAAGAAATATTTAAATGATTAAGTGTTGCTGTAAAATACATTTGCAATAGCTTATAAAAGA
Organism: Hyperolius riggenbachi; assembly: GCF_040937935.1. Classification (NCBI taxonomy): domain Eukaryota; kingdom Metazoa; phylum Chordata; class Amphibia; order Anura; family Hyperoliidae; genus Hyperolius; species Hyperolius riggenbachi. Next base: position 337,690,919 of record NC_090648.1, on the reverse strand, counting down.
CACATTAATCACTTTAGAATATTGTAATGAATAAATCTTAAAGTTATTGGAGGCTACAGCAATACGTTAATGTTTACAAAACAGTAGGAAGAAAAAACTCTCTTAATGGTACCCAAGTTATTTTCCTGAGAACAAATAGTTTACGATTGGATTACAAATAGTGTATAGATTTTGTAGAATGCCCAGTTAATGTATGCAAAACATACACTGTTGGCCATGCACACAACATAATTCTAAGATATTCCGAAACTCTGTTAAATTCCTCTTTATACACAAATGTTCAACGTAGCAATTACTTCTCTTAAAAAACACCTGGTTTAAGCAGCAGTCAAATTAAGAGCAAAAGTAGAACAACTATACCTGTGGATCAGGCATTGCACTTGGAGACTCGCTGTGTGCTGTTCTGCATGGCAGTCATGTGAGAAAGCCCAATGGCCATATTTTCTTAAACCATTTCAGCCTGCAAAACTAAATGTAGATAATGCTATATTTAAATATTTAAAATTCATAATCTCGCCACTTGTGGATTATGTCAATGGGGTGTGAGTCCAGGTCTCATATTAGCAGGAGATTGGTCTGCTGACTAGGAGCAGAGACGAGGCTTGTGCTTGATATGGAAGTCTGCCAATGCTGGACCGCTACATGTATTGACCGCTACTACTAGCGCAGAGTTAGTGTGAAACTAGCTGACAAACACTAGTGCAATCTTGAACCTGAATTATTTCCAGATACTAAAGCTGAACAAAAACCTGCAATAGTTTGGTAATATTTTGCAGTTTTACTTTTGTGTTGAAGAAGGTATATATCAACACTGGTTAAATAAAATATCTCTAAGGCTGCATGCACAGCCAGCAGTACGTGTGTAGTATATGTAAATAGAGTGCTCTATGACATATGAGGTTGTTTTTTAGTGGGGTTACTGCTTTTCTTGAAATACTAATACTCCTCACTATTTTTTTTTTCTTGCTGATTTGTAAATATAGCGAAAACTGAGCAATTAAAGTATGATAAAATTATAAAGCAGCATTTTTTGTTGCTTAATACATTGGACAGATACAGTAGATTTGTTGTTGCTTGTCTAATAGGGGACTGAGCAGGAAACCTCATAGGGAAATTCTGCTAACGTGACTGGATGGACAGCACCCTCTTGAACCCTCTTGGACAGAACCCTCTTGAAAATTCGCATTAGATCCATGGTTACAGGAAATTGTCAGCAGTCATGACTAAGCTGTTACTAAGCAGATTATGTTTATTTAACGAATGCGAATTTTCACGCACGAAAATTCGCATAAAAACGCATAAAGATTTACATGCAAATTTTCACCAAGCGGAAAAATCTTACACCATTTTTTGCAAGTGAAAATGTCACGCTACAGTGGAAATGTAGGTTTCAGATAGGTTCTAGTAAACTACGCCCACACTATTTGGCCAGTCACAATGCTTTGTGCAGTAGAAGGTGCTGTGATTAGATAACTGTTCCTTATGATTATTGATTCTTCATTGCAGGGCATTCAGTTATGGTTATAGGTTTGTCTATTGTTCTGAGTAGAACACCTGCCTTTGGCCAGCCTGACATAGATATTACATCTTTGTATGAAAATCGGAGAAATAGAACATAAAAACCATTAATACAGCTTATTATACAGAATATTCATATCCAACGAATTCAAATCAATGTGTATATGTAAAATAAAAAAATGTATTACTTCTTAAGATGGCAGTGATGATCTTCAAAAGAGCTGTGTTTGAGTCCAGAAGAAAGCCAAAGGGACTCCTGCGCCCAAAATTGAAGAACAATCTAAAAGATGTAGAAAAGGTAAATCTAAAATGTATTTTCTTTTGCAAGGCTTGTATTAACCATTAGTCATTCCAGTATATAGAATGTAAATGTGCATATACAATGTAATCCAAGGAGAGTGAAAGGTATGTGCTTCTGACCAGTTTCACCTGACTTATATACTGGTTGCCTCAAGTCTAATGACTCATTCAAATTTAAACTGACTCTCGTCTAATTAAAATGGCAAAGCATTGCAAGCTGCAATCGCTTACCAGATTGTGCAGGATCTAAGGCTACCTTCCTGACATTCCTGCAGGAGTTGGCCCACGCAAATTCTTGCATCTCAACAGGGGTGCGGATGGGTCCCCCGACAGTAGTGTTGCACCGGGGGGGTTGTCTGCGCCCCCCCCCTCGCCCCATTGTCGGTGTGTACGCTCCCAGGATGCGCATATGCACACAGGTAAGCAAAAAACGCAAGAGTAGGGCATCTATCCTTTGGGGGAGCAGCATGGATGGTTCTCCCTGGGCGTAGGCCGCGTCTGGGGAGTACACCGTTCATGTGTTCTCGCTCTCCGTCCCTTTTGGGGGGCAGTTGCGGCGCTCCTGGGCAGTGGTTGCTTTGTGGGGGTGCTTGCGCTGCCCTTCATTTCCTGGTGGTACAAGGAGGCCTACACGCGGCGCCCCTGTTGAGATGCAAGAATTTGCGTGGGCCAACTCCTGCAGGAATGTCAGGAAGGTAGCCTTAGATCCTGCACTATCTGGTAGGCGATTGCAGCTTGCAACGCTTTGCCATTTTAATTAGACGAGAGTCAGTTTAAATTTGAATGAGTCATTAGACTTGAGGCAGCCAGTATATAAGTCAGGTGAAACTGGTCAGAAGCACACACCTTTCACTCTTCTTGGATTGAAATGTGCATATACACCTTAATTTAGTGTCTCCCGAAAGGAGCAAGACTGCAGCGAATCAGCGCCATACAGACACATCCCTCAGGTATAACCTACGGGCATATACTATTTCTATTAAGAGGGTGCATGGATGAGGGAAGCAGGATGATAGAGTGTGGCACAAGTGAATGGCTTCTGGTGGGCAGGGTTAGAAGAACAATGCCACGTAAATATAAGTTGTGATATATTTGTTCTCCAAGAGTTCAGTGTAAAAGCCAATGGGAGCTCTTACATACATTCTCCCCGCTGGTGAATTCTTACTTCCAACCTGTAACTGATAATGCAGCAGCAGCAGCAATTGATTGGTCAGTTTACAAACTACATAAAATTGCAAAATATTAGCATAACAAACTGCAAGAACTCAGAATTACTTGCATCTCATTGACCAGCTGTATTGGCTGCTTTTCTTATCACTCATTTAATTTGATCTCACTCAGGTGGCTATGGAGATTCCCTGTGGTAATGTACACTACACTCATGAGCAATCCCGTAAACACAATAATGGTATGTCAGCTTGTACACATACTTGTTGGTTTGATCAGTCAGAGCCACCTCCACTGAGAGAACTAGAATGCTGAGTCATCTTATCTGAGCACAGACTAAGGACATTGCTCTCCTCCTTGCCCCTCCCACTTTGCCATGGAATGCCATAACTCCACCTTACCTTATACAACAGAACAGGTCCACTGGCCTATTTAAACCACCTCTTTTAAAATACTGTTCTGGCATCCTCACACATACAGTATTTCGTCTATCACCAGTCAGTCTTGCTTCAGTAGTTACTACTTCTTGCAACTGCAATCACTACAGTTACTGATGGTGTCATTAAACTGACCAATAATTACTAACTAACTGAAGGTCGATCACCGTAGCTTATAATATATATATATCACACCCAGCAGAGTAACACAAGGCGACTATTGCTATCACAGCAGGCAAATACACAATGAACGGAGCAGGCCTAAATAGGCAGAGAGCATTGTGGAACTACAAATCCCAGCATCTTATTGGCTTTTGAAGCATTGCAATCAATGTGCCTGCAATACCTATATTTGGCCAATAATGGTGCCGTCTGACACTATAGGAAGAGGGGAAGAGCTACACACTCATGCCTAAAGCCACACTGAGCCGTGCACGACTCCTGGAAACGTCGCATCGACACTGTATTACGTGTGTTGCCCTTATATCCCCATTAGATTACTGTAAAACCCTGAAAACTACAGTATATGTGACCACTAAAATTCTTCCTGAACTCTGCTGAACTCACCTACCCCTTTTCTCACAACTCTAATGGTGCTTTCCTGTCTGGCTCCCACAAATAATTCAGTTCAAGTTTCTATGTGCCTCCCATAAAGCCCTCTGCAATTCAGCTCCTACATCCAACCCAAAATGTATTCTCTGCTTTGGAAATTAACTTTTTATCTCTTCAAATCATCTCTACCCACACCTGCATTCAGGATTTCTCAGCTTTATCTCACACTCTCACACTCTCACACATTCCATTTGGCCCTTGCCCTCCTTCATGATCTGCAAATGCAACCTTAAAACACATGCACTATTATCTGGGACTAGAGATGAGCGTAATGACCTAATTACGATTTTGCGAAATTTCGCGTAATTAGTGTAATTACGATTATGGCCGTAAGTACATAATCGTAATGAAGAAGGATTTCGCGAAATTTCGCGTAAGCGTAATTTTCGCGTAATTTTCGCATTACAGTCGTATCATGCCGTAATTTCGCATTAAACGCTACCGTAATTTTGCGTTAAACCGTAACGCTCCGTATAATATAAAAAAGCCGCCGACTTTAAGGGTTAATAGCAAAGCCCCCTTAAATGCTAAGAGCCTCAAATTTGGAGAATATATTAAGGAGATCAGGAGGAATAAGAGGAAAAATTTTTTTTTCAAAAAGACCTTATAGTTTTTGAGAAAATCGATGTTAAAGTTTCAAAGGAAAAATGTAAACATTTAAAAACCCGCCGACTTTAACGGTTAATAGCAAAGCCTGCTTAAAGTTTAGGAATACCAAATTATCAGGGTATATTAAGGGGATCAGTGGGAATAAGAGGAAAAAATTTTTTTTCAAAAAGACCTTATAGTTTTTGAGAAAATCGATTTTTAAGTTTCAAGGGCGAAAATGTCTTTTAAATGCGGAAAATGTCAGTTTTTTTTGCACAGGTAACAATAGTGTATTATTTTCATAGATTCCCCCAAGTGGGAAGAGTTTTACTTACTTCGTTCTGAGTGTGGGAAATATAAAAAAAAACGACGTGGGGTCCCCCCTCCCAGACCTCTTTAACCCCTTGTCCCCCATGCAGGCTGGGATAGCCAGAATGCGGAGCACCGGCCGCGTGGGGCTCCGCACCCTGACTATACCAGCCCGCATGGTCCATGGATTGGGGGGTCTCGGAAGGGGAGGGGCAGCCAAGCTTTCCCCTCCCCCTCCGAGCCCTTGTCCAATCCAAGGACAAGGGGCTCTTCTCCACCTCCGATGGGCGGTGGAGGTGGAGGCCGCGATTTCCTGGGTGGGGGGTTCATGGTGGAATCTGGGAGTCCCCTTTAAAAAGGGGTCCCCCAGATGCCCACCCCCCTCCCAGGAGAAATGAGTATAGAGGTACTTGTAGTACCCCTTACCCATTTCCTTTAAGAGTTAAAAGTAAATAAACACACAAACACATAGAAAAAGTATTTTAATTGAACAAAAAACATAACCACGAAAAAAGTCCTTTAATATTCTTAATTAACCATTAATACTTACCTGTCCCTTTAAATAAATGATCCCACGCAATATCCTCGGAAATGTTCTATCAGTTACAATGTAACAAAGTTATTATGTAACAACTTTGTTACATTGTAACTACGCCGCACCCGACGCCACTCGCCGCTCAGCCGCCGCATACGCGTCCGTGCAGGACGCTAAGTCCCCGCAGCTCCCGCTGTCCACCCCGCCCACATCTGTCACCCACATGTCACCCACATGTGGGTGACATGTGGGTGACATGTGGGAGAGGCGGGGAGGGCAGCGGAGCCGGCGGGGACTTAGCGTCCTGCACGGACCCGACAGAGCTCTGAGCTATATAGCTCAGAGCTCTGAGAAGCATCTTTGTATTTGGGCTCCAAGGAGCCCCATTGGTCCTTAGCAGACCAATGGGGTTCCTTCAAATCAGAAGGAACCCCATTGGTCTGCTAAGGACCAATGGGGCTCCTTGGAGCCCAAATACAAAGATGCTTTTGAGAGCTCTGAGCTATATAGCTCAGAGCTCTGTCGGGTCCTGCAGCGCAGACGCGGCGGCGGCGGTGAGTGACGTCGGGTGCGGTGTAGTTACAATGTAACAAAGTTGTTATATTGTAATAACTTTGTTACATTGTAACTGATAGAACATTTCCGAGGATATTGCGTGGGATCATTTATTTAAAGGGACAGGTAAGTATTAATGGTTAATTAAGAATATTAAAGGACTTTTTTCGTGGTTATGTTTTTTGTTCAATTAAAATACTTTTTCTATGTGTTTGTGTGTTTATTTACTTTTAACTCTTAAAGGAAATGGGTAAGGGGTACTACAAGTACCTCTATACTCATTTCTCCTGGGAGGGGGGTGGGCATCTGGGGGACCCCTTTTTAAAGGGGACTCCCAGATTCCACCATGAACCCCCCACCCAGGAAATCGCGGCCTCCACCTCCACCGCCCATCGGAGGTGGAGAAGAGCCCCTTGTCCTTGGATTGGACAAGGGCTCGGAGGGGGAGGGGAAAGCTTGGCTGCCCCTCCCCTTCCGAGACCCCCCAATCCATGGACCATGCGGGCTGGTATAGTCAGGGTGCGGAGCCCCACGCGGCCGGTGCTCCGCATTCTGGCTATCCCAGCCTGCATGGGGGACAAGGGGTTAAAGAGGTCTGGGAGGGGGGACCCCACGTCGTTTTTTTTTATATTTCCCACACTCAGAACGAAGTAAGTAAAACTCTTCCCACTTGGGGGAATCTATGAAAATAATACACTATTGTTACCTGTGCAAAAAAAACTGACATTTTCCGCATTTAAAAGACATTTTTGCCCTTGAAACTTAAAAATCGATTTTCTCAAAAACTATAAGGTGTTTTTTAAAAAAAAAATTTTCCTCTTATTCCCACTGATCCCCTTAATATACCCTGGGAATTTGGTGTTCCTAAACTTTAAGCAGGCTTTGCTATTAACCGTTAAAGTCGGCGGGTTTTTAAATGTATACATTTTTACTTTGAAACTTTAACATCGATTTTCTCAAAAACTATAAGGTCTTTTTGAAAAAAAAATTTTTCCTCTTATTCCTCCTGATCTCCTTAATATATTCTCCAAATTTGAGGCTCTTAGCATTTAAGGGGGCTTTGCTATTAACCCTTAAAGTCGGCGGCTTTTTTATATTATACGGAGCGTTACGTTTTAACGCGAAATTACGGTAGCGTTTAATGCGAAATTACGGCATGAACGAAACGCGAAATTTCGCGTTGAAAATTACGCTTACGGTATTTTCAATTACGATTTTAATGGCAATTTCGCTACGCTAATTTCGCATCGTAATCGCAAATTTCGCATGCGTAATTATAGTAATGCGAAATTACGAAAATTTCAGCTCAACTCTATCTGGGACATATTACCCAGTTGCTGAAGCAGCTTGGTCTCATTCTCTATTTACTGACTCCATTTGTCTTTTCTCTCATCTTGTTATTCCTGTAGACCATAAGCTCTAATGGGAAAGGCCACCCCTCTGACTGTGTCACAGTATTGATGCATATTATACTGCCACTATTATACACCTGGTTATTCAGGGGCAAATCATTCCAGCTTGCATGCAAAAGTAATGCAGTTTGGAATTGGACCAATCCAATGTAATTCTTTATGATTTGGATCGGTCTGATTCTGAGCTGCATACTTTGCATTAAACTTGCCTTTAGGCCAGAGTTACTTGCAATGCATTCTTTGTTGTCTTGCCTTTCTGCTGTTTGTCTCCTCTCCTACTGGTTATACTGTATGACTGAGTATTATCTATATTTCCCTTGTTAGTATCACATAATTGCTTGTACATGTTGTCAGTGGCACTGTAATTGTAAACTGGCAAGGAACACACTGGCACAGTATAAATTAATAATTGCAAACCCAGCCAGCCAGGTAATGGAATATGAATTCTATATTAAAGTAATAATGCAGAAATGGGTTCTATGCAATGTGCAAGACATTGTGTTGTAATCCACACAATGTGAATAAAACATTTTAAATACATTTATACTACAGTATTTGAATTTACTAATTTTAATAGCATATCTGATTATCTCCCCCCCCCCAAAAAAAAAAAAAACCCAAAAACCTGTGCAGCTTAAATGAATCGTGATAACATTTGCAAGATGGGAGCTTTGAACTCTACAATATTCAGGGATTAATATTTAGTATTTATATAGGGCTGACATCTTCTGCAGCGCTGTACATTATATTGTCTTGTCACTTAACTGTCCCTCTGAGGGGCTCACAATCTAATCCCTACCATAGTCCTATGTCTATGCATGTATCGTGTAGTGCAATGAATGTAGTCTAGGGCCAGTTTTAGAGGGCACAGCCAATTACCTTATTTGTATGTTTTTGGGATGTGGGAGGAAACTGGAGTGCCCAGAGCAGGCCCACACAGACAGAGAGAGAACATACACACTCTGTGCAGATAGTGCCCTGGCTGGGGTTCGAACTGGAGACCCAGCGCTGCAAGGGGAGAACACTAACCACATTGCCACCCTGCTGCAAAGATTGGGCATGCACACAAACTTTTTTTTAGGTCTTTGAATGTTTTGAGTCATCTCAGTGGAATTAGGTAAAAATATCATCTGGCAGCTGGTGAGTAAAAAATTAAAAGTAATCTGCTAATTTTATTATTCGTTTCTAAGTCACCTTTTCAGGCAAGAACTAAATAGAGAAGTTGTGCATTTGAAGGGTTTTATCTGCAAGTACACTCTATCCGTGATGTTTATTATCTTATGATAGTAAAGGATGTTAATCATAATTATATGTAATTGGCAGAATTATTTCCAGAAGGCAGAACGTGCAGGTTGTGTTTTTTTTAATTATCATTATTATATACATAATTGTGCGCAAAACATTTTATAAAGTGATTGATAGCAAACCAAATGACTAATGCAGTTATATTGTTTTTATGCTAGTTACCATGGCCGCGTACCAACACCGAACGACTACTAGTGGAGATGTTTGGCAACAATGCCGCCCAGTTTCTTGCTATTGTAGAAGCTCTGACAGACAGTAATAGACGAGTACTGCAGGCTGGACCGCCTGTACCTGATGAACCGGAAATACATGATGTTATTGCAGAATTATTTTTCGCAGGCATTGATATTCTTTCAGGTAATGTCAGTAAATAGTACTTTTGCTGTATTGCTTTTTTGCTGAAAGTGGTAATGTAGAATTGTAGGACACTGGTGGTTTTTTAAAGGGCAGCATTGGGTACAGATATTGCTAGTTATTCAGGAGACAATGTATAATTATTACCATAGAAAGCAAAAACTTACACCAACCAAGTGGTAGTTATGTTTACATAATTGATAGCTTGTGTTCCAATGTTATTGCTTGAAAACAGGATATTATAGAAAAATATATCTACAATATCCTAGACACTATGAGGTTGATGTTCTAAAACTGGAGAACTGTGGGCACTAAAGAGTCTAAATGAACCTGTTCTGCGTTTTTTGTAAGAACTACTAAGTGGCAAACGTTTGGAAGCTTTGCCTAGATTAAGTTAGAACATAGGGTTGCTGAAAGGTTAGTAAATTATCTATAACACTGCAGTCATGTGCACTAATCTGCAACAGGCTAGCAAATTAGTTGCTATGTGATTTCTATAATGTAAGTCAGCCACATCCAGGCTGTCCTGAAATTATTAAAGATAGGTTATTACTGTGAGTGCATGGCTGCCATAGTAATAGCACAAAATCAAATTCACTAACCTCTTACCACCTCTAGCTGTAATCTGATATGACCAAGTGAATGAGACGTTTTGTTTTTGTATGAAAAACAATCCACATCTGCTGGTTCACTTAGGTCCTCGGACAATCTCTACTATTTTCCAATTTTATTACAGGGAACCCAATTTGAGAAGGATATAGAGGCTGCCAAATTTATTTCCTTTTAAACAATGCCAGTTGCTTGGCAGTCCTCCTGATCCTATGTCTCTAATACTTTTAGCCATAGACCCTGAACAAGCATGCATCAGATCAGGTACTCTGACTCAGCTGACTCAGGTTTTACTGGATTAGTCATATGCTTGGTCCAGGGTTTTGGCTCAGACACTACTTATGCCAGAAGATCAACAGGGCTGCCAGGCAACTGGCATTTTTTACAAGGAAATACATATGGCAGCCTCCATATCCATCTCTGGGTTCCCTTTAAATAGACCTGTTTGTGTGCTTGTGTCCTGCACTGGGTCAGGTACCTGTAGACTGATTACCTATGTGGCACGCAGAAAAGGAACCATCAAAAACTTGGGTCTGTTGATATTTGTGTTGTGAAACCACCGTATCACTATTGCCTGAGTTAGATCAGGGGTTATGTTTGCTAGTAGATGCAGTGGCATCACCAGGTTGTCAGATCTAGGGCACAAGCCTCATATCATTAGTAGTGTGCCCCAAGTATCTAATGACCCCTTCCCCCCCACCCCCCCCCCCCCTGCAGTGATGGCAGAAGAGCATGCCAGTTAGTATTTACATCTTGCTGCTCCTGTTGGTACCCGCACACTGCAGTCCAATCTCATATTGATCTTGGCTACAGACACTTATTTTATTTATATTACAGCCATAATATTTTGTAACTGGTAATGATGACAAGGTTTTTGGATAGGGGTTGCTGGTATAAGCAGTCTTAAAGGGGCACTATGCCGAAAAATTGTAAAATTTAAAATATGTGCAAACATATACAAATAAGAAGTATGTTTTTTTCCAGAGTAAAATGAGCCATAAATTACTTTTCTCTTATGTTGCTGTCACTTACAGTAGGTAGTAGAAATCTGACACGTGACAGGTTTTGGACTAGTCCATTTATTCATGGAGGTTTCTCGGATTTATTTATTTTTAAAAGCACTTAGTGAATGGCAGTTGCTCTGTCCAACTGCCAAGAAACTGTGTAGCAAGCAGGGAGGCTGGCCAGCAACATTGTTTAAATCCTTTTTAGGGAGTATCTTTATAATGAATAAAAGCCTTGCTGAGAATCCCCTATGAAGAGATGGACTAGTACAAAACCTGTCGCTTCTGTCAGATTTCTACTACCTACTGTAAGTGACAGCAACATAGGAGAAGAGTAATGTATGACTCATTTTACTTTGGAAAAAACGTACTTCTTATTTGTCTATGTTTGCATATATTTGAAGTATTTTGTCTTACTGCACATATTTGTTTCAGGTGGAGGAATTAAACCTGACCGTGGCACTCATGGTAATACCCACAGTGAGCTAAGTAAACTGATAAAAGATTGCCTACTTCTGGAGCTGGCTGTGGATGGTAAGTAGTTCATACACAATTTATTTTGACCTTTGTTTTGCACATGTGACTGGCAGGCTTCCTTAGGGCTCTTTCATACTAGAGGCTGTGGTAGAAAAGGCTGAAACTCAGCCTTTTGCTTAACGCCAATACATAGCGTTTTCAAAGCGTTTTCAAAGCGTTCTACAGCTCATATGAAAACGTCCTTTTTTTTTTCTTCTATAAAAATAAGTGAACAAGTCAGCTGTAAAACGCTTTGAAAACGCTGAAGTTGGCGTTTTCCATTGACTATCATTGAAACGCCAACAGCCAACTTCGGCTGTAAACAGCCCTGAAAAAGCTCCTGGGAGCATTAAAACGCAACGCTCCAAAACGCCGAGTTAGATGTGAAAGGTAAAATGAAAGTCTATGGACTTTCATTTTACCTTGGAAAACGCCAACTTCGGCTGTGGCGTTAAAACGCCGAAAAAGTCCTCTGGTGTGAAAGGGCCCTAACTGAGAGCCTGCTGCTATAGTTACATTTACTTCCACTCACCCCAATGTGAGGGAATTTCATTGGCAGCTGAGCCACACCCCCTTCTGCATTGAAAGAGGTAGTGTGTAATAGAGATAGTAAAACATTTGAGAGTGGTTAGGTATACAGTGCCCTGCCTGCATACAGCACAGTTACTGGCTTTTCGTGTATCAGGCTCATTAGGCCTGATGCAGTAAATGTGGGTAGATTTGGCTTGCACAGGGAGCATATAGCAATTTTACCGTTATTAGCACAGGCGGACCACCGGCCGCTAACCCATTAGTGGCATGTGGGAAACTAATGCCGCACATTACCATAGCAACACGCATGTGTTCCCCTTGCGCTAGTAACTGTAAAATTGCATGCCAAATTTCCCAGAGCTTACTGTGTCAGGCCCATTATAAGATAAAATATAAGATAACATAAGTCAGTAGTTACATGAAATTATGCAGCCCTTTAATGTTTTATTTTTCGGTCCATAATTTCAGCTTGCACATTCTAATGGTTTTGGTTCACTTAACCAGGTACTCTGTTACATAAGTTATCTCCTGTAAAACTGCCTTGTCTGCATACCAAACGCGATCTATTTTGCCATGTAGTAGTATTACATAGCAGCATAAATCCAAATGCACAGCCACACTTCATTTGTACTGCTCTTTGTCTGAATGTTATACATACATTATCGCAGTCTCTTACCAGAGACACAGACAAGCAAGACAGAAGTGCATGCAGTATAACTGATAGCTTAATCGCGTACAGTAAGATAAATGAACTGCAATAAAATGGAAATAAATCATTCAAAAACAAATGTTCGCAAAGCATCTTGGAAGATTCACAAGGTGCCAGACACCGCCAAAGGCAGCATTACATTGTCTAAAACTAGTTTAAAATGTTCCCCCTGCCACCCGCACTTCACCCAGTGACTGATGAGTTATTGATATTAAAGTCTTACAAAGCAGCAGAGCGATTTATTGTTCTATGAGTGCTTGGAGATGAGCGGGGTTTGGAATCTTTTCTTTTTCTATTGTGTCTCTTTCAGAAAAGGATGCTGTGTCTGCGGAAGCTGTTGTGAAGTTTTCAAAGTTGGCTTTTAGCTATGAACACTGGGATGTGTTTGATGCCGTAATATCTCCATTGTATGAGTTCTTACAGGTAATTTTTTATTAACCGCTAATTTTATTTTAGGGGTTTTTATCGTTATCCTAAAATATAAATTCAAGACCTATTTGTCATATTATCAGAACCGATAATACGGTATTTTCAGCTGAGTTTCATATACAAGGGTTATATCTAAAATAATTTAGCAATTTGTGGAATTGATTAAATACATCAATTACAAGAATGTAAATGATACCGTAATCAAAAATAAAACTAATGGTTACCGTAACTTGTATAGAAGTATAGGTATAGAGACAGGTCATTTGAATCAGTTGAGCTAAATAGATATACAGATATAATGGCCCATATGCAATTAACTTTTGCTCCTACACTTTCTCCCAGGTGATATTTTCTCACCTTATCAATAACATGCCTTTTTAGCCACCAGCAAGCAAGAAAATACTCAAAGCAATTTTGATTGTGCTTTTTCACCTACCTTTTGGTACTTTTTCAAGTGCAAACTTTGAGTCTGGGGTTACAAAAAGGCTAGAAATTGCAGATCTTGTAGTCTGTGAGCTTTTTTATTCATGTATGAAATTAATGTGTCTCTGCATCTCAGTACCTCAATGTGTGAGAGAATGACAGTTAGTTACCCTGAGGCAGGGAACACACTTGACTGTTTTCGTGCACGTTTTCTACACAGAAAAACTGATTTACATTTAGAACTCATGTTAATTAGTGGGCTAGTTCACACTTACGGCTTGATTCACTAAATTGTGATAACTCATATCACAGCCGCGCTAGGACTTTTCTTCGCAGTCGCAAATTTCCGCACGCAATCGCAAATTTTCGCGCGAAAATTCATGTTTGCGCACGAAAATGCACAAATTTGCAAAAACGCTAGCGTGACCTTGATATGAGTAATCACGGTTTAGTGAATCAAGCCCTTAATGTGTTTTTTGTGTGCAGAAAAACATGACATTCTATATTGACTGTCTTTACTACAGTCGTTGTGTGTCTACTTGGAGGAGGTAAGTCCACCACTACCGCCTCTATTTACCAAGAATTTGGTTTTTAAGCTCATTTAGCTTCCATTTATACTTTTGGCGCCTCTGTTCTCCTGCATAATGACATTCTGCAGGATAATTCTTCACATTTTGTCAGTTTTCTCTACTATTTACATTAGCTGCTGTAAAATAAAACACGTGTTTTTCTGCATACAAACATACATGGTGTGCAGAAACCGCATGCAGACAACATACATGCAGAAAACTGAAAGACAAGTGTGTCCCCTGCCTAAAACATCTGTCCTACTTCCAAATTATACTTTTACAGTGCTAAGAATAAAACTAAAAATATGGCTTGTTGCTATCTTTTTTTTTATTATTTAATATTTATATAGCGACAACATGTTCCGCAGCGCTGTACAGAGTATATTTTCTTGTCACTTAACTGTCCCACAGAGGGGCTCACAAATCAATCCCTACCATAGTCCTATGTCTATGTATGAAACGCGTAGTGTATGTATCGTAGTCTAGGGCCAATTTAGGGGAAGCCAATTAACTTACGTGTATGTTTTTGGGATATAGGCACCAAAAACATACTTTCAACCCTGTCAAAGAATTGCTTTATTTCTTTCAACAATATCTCTTGTAGGTTAATAGAAGAGCTAATGTAGCCCATACTTTTATGTCCTCTTTGCTGCATTCAAAGCAGAAATCTAGTGTAATTTAAAGTTAGTGTCAGTGGTTGTGAGAGCCACAATTCTGCTTACTCGCCTGCTCTGCCCATGCTACACCATATAAGGTGAAGGCCCCTGCCCTCTATTATGGAAAACCGCCTTGCCATTTTTTTTCTGGTGGCTGGGTTACCTCCTCCACAACCTAGCCTCCAGTTCTGTAGCTGCCCCCAGCTTTGTAGCTGTGGTGTAATCGTGTGACTTTCACTTTGAAGAGAGAGGGAACTTTGCACAATTACGTCACAACCATAGGGACTGACTACAGAACTGGAGGCTGGGCTCTGGAGGAGGTAACCCAACCTCCAGAACAAAAGCCATGGTGTTTTTCAATAGGGGTGGAGTCTTTGCCTTATATGGCGAACCTGGAGAGTTATCGTATATGCTGGCGTATAAGGCGACTGGGCGTATAAGGCGACTGGGCGTATAAGACGACCCCCAAGTTTTCCAGTTAAAATGTAGAAGTTGGGGTATATTCGCCGTATAAGACTGGCTGTATAAGACTTTTCATCCTGCCGTCATCAGGTGAAAAGATAGATAGATTGCGCTCTTGTTTAAAATAATTTCTTGTAATCGCTTCTGCTCGCACGGGTATCAGTGCAGCTTCCGGCATCACCTGACTGGTGACGTGTGCGCTCCACTGATTACGCTTACGCAGGGCTGTATTGTGGGGCGCACACGTCACTAGTCAGGTGACGCCGGAAGCTGCACTGCTACCCATGCGAGCGGCTGCTTGCCAGAAGCGATTACAAGAAATTATTTTAAACAAGTGCGCAATCTATCTATCTTTTCACCAGATAACGGGAGGATGAGGTATTTACAACTCTGCCTGACACTGACACCCGGACCAGGCCTGACAAGTGACACCCGGCGTATAAGACGACCCCCGACTTTTCAGAAGATTTTTAAGGGTTAAAAAGTTGTCTTATACGCCAGTATATACGGTAATAGAATCAGGGCTATCATAATTCACACAAGTCTACACTGTCACACATTATGGGTTGTTTTGACAAAAGGTCGGTCAAATTTACAGACCACACATATGGTAAATTTTACTGAGCATTATATAAACTACGTAACGGCTGTCACACAGTCTGCATGTACACAGAACACGTGTTGCTTACATACTGCGTGGTGTACAAATAGCATAATATAAATCATACATGCTAGTTGCGCTATTCACGGAACACCCATTTTGTAGTTTGAGTAAGCCTCTGTAAACTTTATGTGCATTGCGTGCACATTTACATTTTACCAATGTTTCATGAATCTGCCACTATGTTTCTATATGAATGTAATTTAAATAACATAACGTTCAATATACCTTTTTATTGCATTGCAGGCTGGTATGGGTTTGTTTTCCTCTGAGCAAAGTTATGCATGCACATAAATGTTTTGACTGTTTTATCAGTAATAGATTTCAAAAGTAAATTCACAAAATGGACAGTGACATGAGCGCTATCATGGAATGCAGTTTGAAGGCCTTACCAGGTCACAAATGGCGTGAAGGCCTAGCCAATTTCACACAAAACTGAGGAAAAAATTATAGTAACAATTAAAGTTTGAAAACCAGTAGAATTGCTAAGCATCCTACACACATCCAAGATTTGGACTGGATAGTAGGTTAATGTCTAATGATTTGACCTCACCTGGTCGTCTTCCTAACTCTGCTTAGTGGAGAAGGGCATTTGGTCAAGTTGTATTGTTCTTGCAGATCCTTTCTATATTTCCCTAATGTTTGGTGCTGCAGACGTCTTCTGCTCTCTTTCTCCCTCCTCTCTACACATAGATATAACACACACACACACACACGCACGCACGCACGCACGCACGCACGCACACACACACACACACACACACATTGTGGTATATATATCAGTTAAGACTAATGTCTGTTATGAGCTTTAGCTTCTGTTGTCTACGAAAGTGCATGGTTAGTGTGCAAGTCCTCACAAGCCGCAATACAACCTGTATTCACCTTTGGAAAGACACTCAAAATAGTTAAAATAAAGGCTACCCCAGATCTGACGTTATTTCTTTGTCTCTATCTCACCCAAATGAAGTAGAGACTAGCCAGGACTCACATCCTTGCATGTTTGGGAGGGTTGGATGCTTTCTGAAATGAACTAGTTTTCAGTCCACTGTTAGCTTTGTCAGACTTCTGTGACTTACAGTATATACTGTACATTCTGTATTATTATAATATTGGTGTTCTTTTTGGACATGCACTGTAGATTGACCATATTATTATATCTTAGGCACAAGAAGACAAAAAATGGAAAAAAGAAGAAATGGATCTTAGGATACTTCTTGCTGCAGAACCTTTATTATCCGGGAAAAAGCATAGCCATAGTTCATTAGTGAGGAATGACCAGAAATGCAGATTAGATATTCCTGATTATCTACAACTTATTGGACTACAAGGTGAGTTACATAGGATAAAGACAAATGGACATAAATAGTACATAAAATAATTGCACTGTAAAAAGTACTTGCACATAATAGATGCTCTTAAAAATATAGATTATAATGCCCTCCTCCTGCTGCTTGTATTTTTGCTGTAACATTGCTGCCTGATTTGTGCTGGCATTGTTGGATGTTAATGTGCTTGGTGTGTATTTCTAATGTGTTTTTGCCCACTACTGTCTATACTGCACTTTGCACAACACTAAAGATATAACATTGCTTTAAAAATAATAATTATAATGTTAATGCTCTAAGTAGTAAACCATATATGATGCAATAATTACATGTATCCAGCAGATGGCACCCTTATACTGCAGACAAAATAAAGTTTTTCTTCCAGTAGAATGTTTCATCTGATCTAATGTATTCCCCATTTGCTTGTTTTTACCTCAAAATGCTTTCACTTTTAACCCTTTTGAAAATTTAGCGCGTGTTTAGCCTTTTCGTATAGTTTATTTTCAGCTCTTCTTAATAAACAAGTTTTTTTTTTAAGGTAAAAAGTCGAGATTAGGTAGGTAAAGATGGCTCATTAAAACATGGTGTGCGCTTGCAGTCAAACTGATTAACGTTTCCTCTTCTGAGGGGATAACCCGGCAAGCTAAAATATGCATGAGTCTTCCCAGTGATTATGCATCTTGAAACATTAAACACTATTCATAATCAGTAGACTCTTCATGTGTATATTACTGATCCTTTATTTGTATTTATTTATTGGAGGAGAAAGTTGCATGCATATTAAACATGGAAGCGTACAAATAATTTTGGGTTTTATGTCTGCCTTTAGATATTCTTTGCTTTTCACAGAACATCAGAGGCTTAGTAAACAGTAAATTCATTTATTTATTTTCCTTAAAGCAGAATTGCAGGTTTGTGTGCCAATTGTTTGTGCAATATATTAATACTTGTTTAACTAGAATATATTTTAAGCTGTATAGTATGTCATAATGCAGGTATATGGTTAAGAGGGCCTTTGGGAACATAGTCCATAAGTAGGTGATACGTTAAAGGACACCCGATGTGAGAGACATTGCTGACACATTTATTTCCTTTCCTTATTTCCTGCTGATCGACTGCTTTTAATACTTATAGCAATAGGCTCCTAACGAGCATGCCGATCAGATGTCTCTGACTCGAGTTTGACCCGATTAGCTGCATGCTTTTTTCAGGTGAGTGTGATTCAGACACTACTGAACAGAAAGCCCAGCAGGACAGTCAGGCAACTGGTATTGTTTAAAAGTTTATTAAATATGGCAGTCCCCATATGTCTCTCACCTCGGGTTCTTTTTGAAGGACACCTGAAGCGAGAGGGATATGGAGGCTGCCATATTTATTTCCTTCTAAGCAATACCAGTTGCCTGGCTATCCTGCTGACATAAATATGTCAGTCTCCGTATACTTCTCACTTCAGTTGTCCTTTAGCACCACGGCATATGCCCAAGTACTAAAGTGTACAAGTACCTGTCTGAAACTTTGCTTTAAGTTGTAGATGTCGTTTGCACAACCAGTAATGTAACGTAAAGATGTGCCCGGAGTAAGGGACTATCAGCCACAAGTCCCAATCTTCAGTAAAAAAGGATTAAGTCCAGCACCATCGAATAAATGCTCTTTCACTTTAATGAAAACACACTGACATTAATACAGCGTTTCAGAGGACTCCCCTCCTTTGTCAAGTATTGCCAGTGTCTAAAGATATATGCACAGCATAACGGTTTATATACCAAGTGATTCAAACATTAGCCAATCTGCTCTGCAGGGTCGCTTATAGCGACCAATCCCCTTATGTCCGCCACGCGGACCTTATGGGGAACTCCTACTTAACATGCAATAGCTGGTGCTCCTATCGTAGAGCACTATAGGCAGCCAACTGCGCGTCGCTAGAAAGTGAGGTCCGCCCTGCCTCAGACGCCGACCAATGCGGACGCGCATCTCCAGATGACATCATGTCAGGTCACGCCCCTGTTCGGAGCTGACCTGACAGGAGACTGCACTCCGTAAGGCGGAAATAACTCCGCCTCTGGAAAGCGTCATATGACATGTGAGGGGCGAGCCACAAACTAGTCCGCCCCTCCCACCATCGCTAGGAGACAGGTGGGACACCCGCAGCCAGCGCGCACAGCGCTGTCTATATACAGGCGCAGCAACATACAGCAGTGATCCATAAAGAAACAGTGATACTATTACACTTAGGATCTGTAAAGAATATACGATGAAATAACAATTTGATAACTATAAAATAAAAATGTAATAACTATAGGCATCATATGCAGCAATGGGAACAATAATAAGCACTATAAGAATTAAATGAATGGCATCATGTCATATTCCCTATTCATGCCTCTAGGCTCTAGTGTATCTAGTTTTCGTATCCATATAGCCTCTCTATACAGTAACTTTTTAACCCTATCACCCCCACGTCTGAGAGGTGGAACTTGTTCCAAAATTTGAAACGTTAATTGACTAACAGAGCGATTGGCATTACTAAAATGGGAAGGCACTGCCAAATCGTTAACATGATTTCTTATTGTACTCTTATGTGCTGACAGCCTAACCTTCATGGGCTGTGTGGTCTGCTCAATATAGAGCAGGCCACATAGGCATTTCATTGCGTAGACAACATATTGTGGATTACAATCAAACTGTCCATTGATCTTAAATCTAGTGCCCAAATGGGGATGAGAGACATAATCTCCCTTAATTACACTATGGCAATGGACACAATTTAGGCAGGGATAAGTTCCATTGGGACGGGTCGACTGGACACCCCGAAAATTCTGGGTGCCCATGTCAGCCAGTACCAATTTATCCTGTAATGTTGGAGCACGTTTATATGAGATTAACGGAAAACTTTGAAATTCCTCAATATGAGGAATAGCTGTCCTAAGAATGTTCCAGTTACTGCGTATGATGCCCGCTATAGCATCACTATACACATTGAATTGACTCACAAATGGTACCCTCTTTTGATTAGCTGATCTACGATGCATATGATAACTTCTAGATGTTTGTATACTAGTCCTTGCTTTACTAAGCAGTCCTTGGGGGTACTGTCTCCTACTAAATCTGTCCTGCATCTCATCTAGTCGTTGCTCCCTAAGTATTTCATTATCTATAATCCTGGTCACTCTCTGGAACTGACTCGCTGGAATAGAACGTTTTGTGGCCATCGGGTGGAAGCTATCAAAAGCTATCAAAGTTGAATTGGTGTCTGTAGGTTTAATATAAAGGTCTGTGCCCAACCTACCGCCAGAGACACTCACGATCCTGTTCAGAAAGCTAACCTCTCGACTGTCACAATGTATAGTGAGACGTATCACAGGGCATTGGATATGAAGATTATCCACAAATTGTTGTAGGCTCGAATGTGGCCCCCTCCAAATGCAAAAGACATCGCCTATGAAACGAAGCCAACACAGAGCATTGCTAGTAAATATTTCATTAGTGTAAACAAATGTCTCCTCATATCCATTCATGAAGATGTTTGCATAGGAGGGGGCCACATTCGAGCCCATCGCTGTGCCCAGCAGCTGTAAGAAAAATTGGTGCTCAACTAGGAAATAATTGCACGTTAATAATAACTGTAATAGATCACACAAAAATGTAACCTGTTTTTTGTCAAAGTCAAAGGCACACGTAAGGACAGACTCGACAGCCTCCACACCCCCATCATAAGGGATGGAGGTGTAGAGGCTCTCTACATCCAACGTGACCACGGCCTGCACTCTTGCCATGGTGCGCACCAGTCCAGCACGGCCGTCACTACACAAACAGCTGTTTGCGGTGTGTTACACAATGGCCTCAATTCACTAACCTTAACTCCTGCCTTTAATAACTCTTCTGAGCTGTTTTACAGTTATCACCATGGTGATATAATTGTGATAACTGTAAAACAGCTCAGAAGAGTTATTAACCCATTCAGGTTCCGTGGTTTTCATGTGAGAAATGTTCACCTCTCATTCATTAGCCTATAACTTTATCACTACTTATCACAATGAACTGATCTATATCTTGTTTTTTCCGCCACCAATTAGGCTTTCTTTGGGGGGTACATTTTGCTAAGAGCCACTTTACTGTAAATGCATTTTAACAGGAAGAATAAGAAAAAAATGGAAAAATTCATTATTTCTCAGTTTTCAGCCATTATAGTTTTAAAATAATACATGCCTCCATAGTTAAAACTCACGTATTGTATTTGCCCATATGTCCCGGTTATTACACCGTTAAAATTATGTCCCTATCACAATGTATGGCGACAATATTTTATTTGGAAATAAAGGTGCATGTTTTCCATTTTGCATCTATCACTAT
The DNA here is from genome assembly GCF_040937935.1 of Hyperolius riggenbachi. Classification (NCBI taxonomy): domain Eukaryota; kingdom Metazoa; phylum Chordata; class Amphibia; order Anura; family Hyperoliidae; genus Hyperolius; species Hyperolius riggenbachi. Next base: position 337,669,583 of record NC_090648.1, on the reverse strand, counting down.
TAACAAGTTTAAAATAAAAAAAATATAGAAATATTTCATCTTTACATTGATATTTAAAAAGTTTAGACCCTTAGGTAAATATTTACATGTTGTTTTTTTTTTTATTGTAATGGGTTTTTTTTTATAGTAAACATTTTATTTGGGTAGTTTTGGGAGGGTGGGAGGTAAACAACAGATTTATAATGTAAATGTGTGTTAATTTTGATTTATTTTTACTTTCAGTTGTAGTATTACTTTTTGGCCACAAGATGGCAGCCATGAGTTTGTTTACATGACGTCACTCTAAGCGTAACACACGCTTAGAGTGACGCATCGGGGAGGGAACAGCCAGAAAAAGCACAGCTTCCGAGAGAAGCTGTCGCTTTTTCAGCGGGGGAGAGAAATCAGTGATCGGGCACCATAGCCCGATACATTTATTCCCTGGCTACCAAATCCGCGGCCGGGAGTGCGCGTGCACGTGTGCGATCGGCCGCGGGAGCGCGCATGGTTCCTGGACGTAGTTTCTACGTCCAGGAACCAAAATAGGTTAAAGACAGGAGTTAAGCTTAGTGAATTGAGGCCAATGAGTTTTGTGTGTCAGTGTGAAGCAGTACTCTAATTACACTCCCTGATTAATGTATACACATGCAAGATGTTTTAAAGCATTTTAGGCCTGCAATTTAGCATTCAATGTGATTGCTGCCCTTAAAACGCTGCTTTGCGTAAAATCCAGATTTTTCTCCGGGACTTTTGGTGTCTATCCCACTTCTCGATGCCCCCCTCCAGGTGTTAGACCCCTTGAAACATCTTTTCCATCACTTTTGTGGCCAGCATAAATTTTTCTAGTTTTCAAAGTTCGCTCTCCATTGAACTCTATTGCGGTTCGCGAAAGTTCGCGCGAACCGAACTTTCGCGGAAGTTCGCTAACCCGGTTTGCGAACCAAAAATCGGAGGTTCGGGCCATCTCTACGGAGAAGTGGTCTGTGGTCACCTCCTGCAGAACCACTTCTTTATTAGGGATGTCTTGCTAATTGCCTAAAATTTCCACCTGTTGTCTATTCCATTTGCACAACAGCATGTGAAATTGATTTTCAGTCAGTGTTGCTACCTAAGTGGACAGTTTGATTTCACAGAAGTGTGATTGACTTGGAGTTACGTTGTTTTGTTTAAGTGTTCCCTTTATTTTTTGAGCATTGTAGGTTAGTTCATGCATAGAGGTGCAGGTCAGTAGCTTTGCAGGAAATTTCTCTTGGATTCAAATAGGGATGAAAAAGTGTTTGAAAAGTAATAAGATATTCTTAAAGAGAATCTGTATTGTTAAAATCAAACAAAAGTAAACATACCAGTGCGTTAATGGACATCTCCTATTACCCTCTGTCACAATTTCGCCGCTCCCCGCCGCATTATAAGTGGTTAAAAACAGTTTTAAAAAGTTTGTTTATAAACAAACAAAATGGCCACCAAAACAGGAAGTAGGTTGATGTACAGTATGTCCACACATAGAAAATACATTCATACACAAGCAGGCTGTATACAGCCTTCCTTTTGAATCTCAAGAGATCATTTGTGTGTTTCTTTCCCACTGCAGCTATCTTCCACTGAAGTGTCAGGCTGTTTCTTCCTGCAGAGTGCAGACAGCTCTGCCTGTATGTAATTCCTCAGTATGTGAAAGCCCAGCCAGCTCAGAGGAGGATTTATCCAGCTTGTAAAAGATAATAGAGCAGAGAGAAGCTGCACTAATCTAAATAACACGCAGCAGTGTGCAGAGAGGGGCCTGGAGGGGGGAGATGCATCACAGAACCACAACACTGAAGAACTTGGCAGCCTTCCAGACACAGGCCGACAAGTCTGACAAGAGAGAGATAAGTTGATTTATTACAGAGATGGTGATAGTAGAACGTGCTGCAGTAAGCCATAACAC